>NC_136497.1:86847969-87040469 GCF_053919585.1 Euprymna scolopes | reverse complement strand
ATATATGCCCACACATACACATATACACACCTGTGAATATAGCAATGGAATATGAAAACGTGCCCTTATATATATGAGAAGACATATAAAGAATGATCAGGTGAGGTAAGGCGGAAGGGTAGAAGCCCGGGGTCGTCCTTGGTGTATTCTAATAACAAATGTCGTTAGCACCAATCGTATATAAATTGTGACATGTGCATATATGTTATTTAATCTTATTTGGTATCGTTGTTTATTTTCTATTCTAACTATTATGCTTACATTTGAGATTATATGGGATTTTATCTAAAGAACGAAATGTATTGAAATAAAAGATAAATATATAAGTTTGAGGAGAGTGCAAGGATAGTACAGCTTAATTGTATAGGGGTGTGGTAAGAAGGCGCGTCATGGAAGAGGGGGTATTACTGACTAATATATATATATATATATATATATATATATATATGTGTGTGTGTGTGTGTGTGTGTGTGTGGGGGTGGGTGTGTGTGTGTGTATGTATGTATTACAACACTAATTAAATAGTATAATAAAGGGACGTTGAGAGGTGCTGGAGGGAAGTACTTATATAATGAAGGGAGTTATGTTATATAGGGGTTTCATTAAAGAGTCTTAGAGAGAGACTATTATAAGTGATGCTTTTTCTTGTGAGAGTTCTTATTAGTAAAGATATGAGTCTTAGTGAGAGTTCTTGTCTTATTACATATGATGTTGTATCTTAGAGAGAGAGATGTGTATGTAATGACATTTTATACACTGACATATAATAACAATACAATTTACCTTTTTGTAGAAATCACAAACACAAAGATGAGCTTTATCACAAACACCTGATGAATTTATTTCCTTACGACCGGTCGGGATTTCCTCATTAAGAACTCAAAGTTTAACATTCTAGTTTCTGAAGTGACGTCTCGCTTCAGACGTCCGCCTGTCTCTGAGTTTTCTCACTGACCGTCTCCCCTGACTGTCTCTCCTGACTGTCTCTCTCTGTCTCTGCGACCAACTAACTCCCACTTGCTATATTGAGAAATCCATGCATCCCGGCCACGTGAGCAAAATTCACGTGTTTCAACATGCGCGACTTTGCACGTTTCCGACATTGATTTCCCAATAACCTATTTTTCTTGTGTTGTTTTCACAAAGGAATTTAACCTACATATCTAATTTATTTAACCCATATTTTATTATCCACATTCTTTTAACAATTGAATAGTTTATTTATTATTTATTTCATCCGAATTAACAATTTACTGGACATTCCATTTAAACCTATTGTTCTTTAAAACTTATGTCCAGGGTTCGATTTCTGCTTTCTCTTATTTTCATTTTAACTAATCTCTCTATTTTTATACTTACATGGACAGGGGACAACCCTTATCATGTAACAGTTAAATACAAGTCTTCTGTTATTGGAGGGTTGTTTTTGAGAAATGAGAAGCCCTTTCAAATTTCTTAGAATACATAGATTAATAACTGAGGAGTAGATTTATAGAAGGGGGATATACGGGTGTTCAAATGTTCCTTGATGCGTAGGTGTAAACGTTTGCTCGTGCTACCTATCTAAGAGTTACTTTACTTATGACATGTACATACACGGACTTGTTTAGTATAATATGTTTAAAATTGATTTTCCCTGCCCCTGATGGGTCTGTAAAAGTCGTTATTGACTGGTAAAATATTGAATGGAGGTAGCATCAATGCCGACGTGCCTCAGAGGTCTATTCTAAACGCATTACTCTCCCTGATTTAAATAATTGATTTTCAATAATGTATTCTAAATCATGTTGATATATATGTAGACTATATTAATGCTTATGGTAGTACTATAAAAAAGGCAATGTAATACCTTAATTTTATGCTTTTCGCTCCGTCTAATCCTTAGAGAACGTATATAAGTGGAAGAATAAGACGTAAACGTCTATGAAAGTTTTTTTTTCACTTTTAATCAACAATACACGGATTCTAACCGCTCCCAAGTAAAAATATATCTCCATTCTGGATGAATCTTTTCCATTGATAGTTTTCTAGAATTAAATATCATCTCAGACCTAAAATAAAAGACTTAAATCAAATTTATTGTAATGTTTCTGGATAAATTATTGCATTATCTTACCGATCTAGTAAGTAACTGACTGTTAGTGCAATCCTCTATTTATATAAGAGCCATATCCGTCATTATCGGTTGTTGCTCGCATACATGTTGAGTAGCTTTTCATAACACTTTTTTTTCTGACAAAGAAAACAATAACTCTCACGATCTGGCGAGGTTGATATCTTTTTCTACCTGTATCTTCTGGTACACAAAAGAGCTGCTATTGTATTCGTATATTCAGGATAGGTGATCGACGAAGCTTCAATGTATAATTCCGACATTATAATATTCGCATTACAATGCCCCATAGCTACAACGACATCGACGAATTTTCTTTTGTCTCTCTTTGTACCAAGGGCCAACAAGAAATTTCAGTAACAATAATTTCTTTCACATAGTGCCCCATCCCTAACAGAATACAGCAAAGCTGCTTTCAATCGACTAAGACATGGCCATAATCTAATGTAATCCAATCCGTCTGTACGAAAAGTATCTATTAACTTCCTATCTAAATATGTAGCAGTATCTTAAGCACGATTTCTATTTGATTTTTAGCCGATTAAAATTGCTGCTTGCTGGTCAAAATTAAAACAAAAAATATTGACCTTAGCATGGTGTAAGTCTATTATACACATTTTTCTTGCGCATGCGCTAATTAAAGATTTACGTTAAACAACGTTACTTTTTATAGCATATGCACAGATTTCGTTCATGCACTAAGGTACCTAGCCCGATAGATGTATGTTTTTGATTCGATGCTAAATGATTGCAAACAACATATTTATTTTTTACCTTTGGAGTCACTACTATATATTAGGTGCAATATACTAATCGATAGATAAATGACATTAAAATAATTAATACGGAATCTGCATGAATTAAAATATAATATTTAAGCGTATTTTACAACCGAGAACTGCCTGGTGGTTTGCAAGTATATACGATAAATATCCGCTCCTCTATAGTGTAACGATTCATAATGACCTTGGAATATTACGCTAGATAATCTGAAAGAATAAAAGAAATATATACACAATTTTAAAAAGTTATGAAGTTTTTTAACCATCAGCTTCTTTTGAATATATATTTCTTTTGAATCAGCTTCTTTTGAATACTTATATATATATATATATATAAGTTAAATGATTAACGTTAAATTCTGTAAATCAAGATATATACACATATTTAAGTTAATAATTTATTGTTTGAAACAAGGAATATATGGAGAAAAATTATGTCAACTACTTCTAATAATGGACCGCCCAGGTTGTATGAAATTCTTTTTTCTACGACTCTTATTCACCATTCAAATAATATTTTCAATATATGTGCTGAAAAGAAAAAAACTTGTTCGTTCATAGCTGAACATTTTGCTAATTGCATTTTATTTCCTCTGGTGATACGAGCCATTATTGAAAATTCATGGATTATGAAATAGACATAAATAAATTTTTCACCATATATTCCTTTTTTTCTCCATATATTCCTTGTCTTAAAAAAATAATTATTAACTTTTATATATGTGTATATATTTTGATTTACAGAATTTAATTTTAATCATTAAACTTATAT
Organism: Euprymna scolopes; assembly: GCF_053919585.1. Lineage (NCBI taxonomy): Eukaryota > Metazoa > Mollusca > Cephalopoda > Sepiida > Sepiolidae > Euprymna > Euprymna scolopes. The sequence goes on along the minus strand of NC_136497.1, from coordinate 87,036,802 downwards.
ATGGCTCTCTTTTTAAATATTTAGCTCTACATTATTGGTTATGATTATCCTGAAAGTATTACTTCAATGTATTATCGGACAGGATAATTCATTTGATCTCTAGTCTGTGACATCTTATATATATATATATATATATATATATATATATATATATATATATATAGAGAGAGAGAGAGAGAGAGAGAGAGAGAGAGAGAGAGAGAGAAAGCAAGCTCCTTCAGTCTTGAACAGACTACGGATACCCACGAAGGGTTGCTTGCGCGTGAAAGTTTTGTGGCAGGAGGTACGCAATTACCAACCACACCTCGCCTGAGACGGCATTGTTAAATACCAGTGGCAAGTGAAGTACAGGACGACTGGAAACAAATGTCGAGATGAGCGGAGAGCACATGCAGCGCCTAGAATTCCCAAATGGTCACCATCTGGTAATAACCAGGCTCAATGTTGCTTAACTTCGGTGATCTGACGAGAATAATTATGTACGGCATAATCATGTTGACACACCACCGGTTCTCGTCAGATATATATATATATATATATATATTTATATATATATAACAGATAAATATATTTATACGTGTCTGCGTAGACAATGTGTATTGAAAATGTACAATAAACTTGCTTTGCGACTAAATGTTTAGAGAGTGTATTTACAAAAACAACTAATTGCTAATTATCGATCGAAAATATTGTTTTTTTGTGTGTGTTTGTTTTTTTGTGTGTTTTTTTGTTTTGTTTTTTTTGTTTTTTTGAATGAAAATGTTCATCTCTATAAATGCTCCGGGGAGATTTGGGAATTTACGTTGATATTTGATATTAGTATTCTTTCTTGTATTTCTCTTAATTCCACTCTCACCAACATTTTTGCCTGCATCTTTCACTGTCGCTGAATCTCTTATTCCCTTTTCCTTCACTTTTCTCTGTCGCTCCCGCTCGCTCTGTGTAATTACAGTTTTGTTAAAATCGATGGAGTGCAGTCCAATAATGCGAGGGTTTAATAATAAATATAAATTCATTATGCGTCACGCACATCTCATGAACATTGGAAGTCACGGACAGAAATGATCAGGGTATTAAAGGAAAATGTCTGGCAAGAATAAAAACGTGACTGTTAACAAGCAATGCAAACAAATTATACGCACATACATAAAAAATCATGTTTTTATGAGAAAAGTATTGTACACACACACAGGCATATACACTGAGGCACATAAACGCACACATATATGAGTCGCCTGGAAAAGCAACAGGGGAAAAATTAAGCAAAAAAATAAACACCTAAGCAAAATTTATCCCAAAGCAGCAAAACTGAAGTTGGCTTGTCAGGATACTATATATATATATATATATATATATATATATATATATATGTATATATATATATATATATATATATATATATATATATATATATATATATAATGTGGGCAAATTCGGGCATATTTCATTGGTTTGAAAATATAGATTCTTTATTACTAATTTTCATCAAAATTTTAACCGTAGAATAGTATTATAATATTAAAGAAGTCTGAAGATGTTCATGTAGTTTTTTAACCCGGGAGGAAGAGTGTTGTATCGAAATAATCACTTGTGAGTGTAGATTGGAGTCCTCATCAACTTCGATTTGCAGAAATGCATCAGAAAGATCAATTCTTGCGAAATGGGTTCAACCATTTAACTTGGCAAAAAGTCAGCGGGTATTGGAAGGGTGTATGGTGTGTATCTAGTGCAAACTTTGATGCGAACTTTGCCGTTTTCTTTTTGGACCAAAAGAATAGGGACTGCCCATCGGGAGTATGTGGTTAAAAGTAAAGAACCTTACCTCATGCATCGTGCGGCTCGTGTTAGGAAAGAAAAAAGAGAAAATAAAAATGGCCGCCCCCTGGTATTTATGGACTGAAAATCACGTGATGTGACGAGAGGGGGAGGGGGATGCAAATGAAATGTGGTTGGGTCTCTCTATAAAAAAGCCGTCTTCTTTATTTGGGGCATCAGCGTGGGCAGTGCAGAGAGAAGAGAACACTTGGATTTGAGTTTGAGACTTTTGATCTGAGGTTGAGTTCAAATTTAACGTCAAGCTATTTCGGCACAGTGACAAAAATGGGTGACCGAGTAAGATTGAGCAGCGATATCCTGAGGCCATTTACTGGAGAAGGTGACGTGGTTGCATGGCTTAACAAGCTGAAGTTGGTGGCAAGGCTGCAGAAATCGAGGATGCAGCCACGTTGATATTAATGTATTTGGAAGGAAGTGCTCTAGCGGTCTATCTAGAAATGGGAGAGAAGGATCAGGTCATTGCTGGGAGCATGGAAAACCGGTTAAAGATCGCATTTTCCGAGAGCGCGTTTGAGGCTTACAACAAGCTCAAAAAGTCACCTGGACTGGGGAGTCTGTGGACGTGTACGTGGCAGAGATAAGGCGACTAGCAGGATTGGCTGGATATGGGGGACGCAGCCTTGAGAAGACTGTAAAGCTGGCGCTTGTAACTGGTTTCCTTAATCGCATCTCCATGGAACTGCAACGACTTACTGATATTGAAACCATGGAGATAAAGGAGATTCTAAGGCATGCTAGAGTTTTGGCGAATCAGCCTGGTGAGCTGGGAGCAGTCCTGGCTGCTGTGGCAAGCAGAAAAGCAGCGACCAGTGATGAAGCAAGGCCGTGGATTTACCGGTAAATGCTTTCGATGTCAGAACCACACCTGATGAGAGACTGTAGGGAGCCACGGCCAGTCATTATCTGTTTTCGGTGTGGCCAAGTAGGGCACATTAGCAGGAATTGCCTTTCGCTTCCGGGAAACGAGTAAAGGGGTGCTATTGCTCCAGTAGTCACCTCTTTTATACTGAACAGGCGTATGAGAGTTTGCTGCCACAGTTAGTGATCACAATTAATGGAAAGAGGGCTAGAGCTCTTGTTGATACGGATGTACAACAATACTTATTTCTACGAGCGTCGCCAACTCTTGGAATGGAACCAGCAACGTTAGAGCGGTGGATGGCAGAGAAGTGGAATGCTGTGGAGAGGCCGATGCGGAGATTGTAGTAAGGAATATGCCATTGCGACTAAGATGATCGTGCTGGATAGACTGGTTGCAGGAATTGATGTGGTGCTGGGCCTGGACGCGATAGACCGACTGGGAGGAGCAACTATTGCTAAAGGCCAGGTGAAGTTTGGCAATCAGAGTGCACCGGGAATAACAGAAAGTGTAACCAGGGGTGATACCAACCAACCGTCGAAACCCCGACCATATCTGATTTAGGATGATGACTTTCAAGCCTGCTTCCATGGCAAAAAATGGATGCTAGAATGGCGATGGACCGCGGAGCCACCTGTATTGACGAATCGGGTCAGCTGCTACAAAAGCACACTGAAAGGAGCTGCGGAGCCGCAGTTTGATAAAGAAGTTGAGAGATGGATAGATGAAGGAATATTAATGTCGTGGTCAGGGAAAGTTTACGGAATTTTGCCACTCATGATTGTGGTCCAACCTATTAAGAAGAAAGTTGAGCCAGTGTTGGATTTCCGTGAGCTGAACAAGTTTGTCGTTTGTCACACAAAGGACAGAATCGACGTGTGTGAAAAGTCGTAAGGAAATTGAGGAGGATGAAGCAGGCAACTAAAATTGTGGACCTGAAGTAAGCCTACCTCGAACTTCATGTGCATGAGAAATTGTGGAAATATCAATTGGTAGAGTACAAAGGTCAAGTTTATTGTCTGACCAGATTAGGATTTGGTCTGAACTCCGCACCAAAGATAATGACGGCAGTTCTTAAAACAGTGTTGGCCAAAGACGAAGCAGTAAAGAGAGGTACCTGCTCTTACATCGACGATGTACTAGTGGACGAACCAGAGGTGACTGCGGAAAGGGTGAGAGAGCATATCAAAGCATATGGACTGACGATAAAACCGCCTGAGTCACTGGAAAACGGAATGGCTTTGGGATTTCAACTACAGAACAATAAGGCAGGAAAATTGATGTTTGGGCGAGGAAATGAGATCCCTGAAGCCAAGGTTGACCTAGCCAAGAGAGAGCTTTTCTCTATAAGTGGAAAGCTAGTTGGCCACTACCCAATAGCTGGATGGCTGCGAACTGCGTGCAGTTTTATTAAAAAGCAGACTGGGACACACAGTTGGGAAGATGCAGTTGATCAAAAATTGCTTCTCATGATACAAGTCATTGCAGAAGAGAAAAAATGCACCCTGTGAGAGGAGAATAGCATGTAAAGGAGAGCCGTGAAGGGGTGATATGGACTGATACTAGCAGTGTAGCATTAAGGGTATTATTGCAAATAGGAGAAGATGCTGCTTGGCTACGCAAAAAGGATGATAGCGCCCATATCAATGTTGCGGAACTCGATGCTGTGATGAAAGGCATCAATCTGGCTCTAAAATTGAGCCTACAGATAGTGAACGTTAAAACAGACTCTACAACAGTGGTGTGGTGGATTAAATCGGAGCTTTCTGGTGATAAAGGAGCAGCGGAGATGCTTACCAAGCGTAGACTTGGAGCGCTGGGAGACTTTGTTCGAGAATTCGAACTAAAGGTAACTATTACCTTAGTTCCGTCACAAAAAAATAAAGCAGATGGGCTGACAAGAGTCAAGAAAGCCTGGCTACACAAGGAAAGAGACGGGGTTCCAGCATGTTGTGCAGTAAAGAATTTAAAAGACCTGCATAACCTGCATCATTTTGGAAAGGAACGGACCCTTTACCTGGCAATAAAAGTAAGCCCGCACGTCACAATGCAAGATGTCCAAAAGGTGGTGGAACAATGTAGGGAATGCCAATCAATCGACCCTGCACCGGCTAGACATGAAAAAGGAGGACTGCATGTTGAAGAGAATTGGCGGAGATTGGCTATGGACACCACACATTATCAACATGAACCGCATGTAACTATGATTGATTGTGGGCCTGGGAGAGTAGCGATGGCGGAAAATTAAGAATGAAACAGCAGAAGAGGTAAAGAGGGTTGTCGAGAAGGTTTTTATGGAAACGGAGCCAGTAGAAGAGGGGTTGGTGGAAAATGGTACGTCTTTCCGCTACGAAGTTTTTATAGACGTATGTGCGAAGTGGAATGTGGGGCTATATTTCAGAGCTGCATACTGTCCAAGTGGAAAATAAATTATAGAGAGGCACCATCGCACTATAAAAGCTATGGCATCAAGAACCCAGATTTCGCCCCAACAAGCAGTTTTCGTACAATATGACGCCGAAGGCTGGTCAAGACGAAAATTCAGTGCCGCACCGGTCTATATTTTTATGAATGGCGACATCCAGTGGCTGTAACGCAGAGAGAAGAACAGGCCTGCGTGGACATCGCAGTTGGTGAAGAGGTGTGGGTTAAACCACCCAATTCTCGTTGCACAACTCGCTGGAGAAAAGGTAGAGTGACTGAAGTACTCTCCAAAAACAAGGTAGCGATTAACGGAATGCCTCTTCACAATTTAGATATACGGAGAGTCCCCTTGCCATCATTGCTATCTCCAAATGTTTAATGTTGCTAGACAAAACTTTGTTCTTCTGCAGAGATAGAACATTTTTCTCTCTAATTTATTACTTTATAAAGATGTTTTTGTACATTGCATACCCAATTTCTCGCCTCCAGTTGTCTACAGTGGGAGGATTGGAGTAATGCAACATAAAATATCTTACCGTAAAGTGTCCAGCCTTGACGTGGGTATGAGTGCAGCACACGGTGAAAAAATAACTCATGGAAAATTTAGGAAAGAATAAGATATTCACTCACTTAGTGATTACACATTTGTTATGAAGACAAACGCATAAATGAGGACAATTCAAACGTAATACATGAAAGGGTTAATACTTCAAGTACGATAACTGAAACAGCTGGAATGATGCTTATTTCTCCATTTTGAAAATCACTCTGTTTTCCTACACTCTCAAACTTCCAGTCGTTAATTTCGTGAAAAGTCACGAGAATTTAAAGCTTCGGACTCAAACAAGGGGGCGGGGGCTTTGCCCAAAGAAGTAATGTGTTAATCCCCTTGAATCCTCCTTGCACACACACACACACACAGACACACACACACACACACACACACATATATATATATATATATATATATATATATATATATATATATATATTTGTATATTTTGGCATAAATTCATTATTCAAGCACGTCTGATTGAACACATCTGAGCTCTTCTTTTTTCCGATTTTGTTGGATAACTTATTCAATTCGCTGGGCGGCCTTCTTTTTTCGGCTGGCGCGTTGTATAATATCGCGCCTAATAGTTGGTGTTCGGCCATATTCTTCTCAAGCGTTTTCAATCGGTGCCTCCGAAGTGTCATTTTCTTTATTGATGATTGGTGTATTTATAGCTAGTTCTATTTTTTATTGGTTATAAAGCTGGGTGAAGGATGGATAGTGGAGAATTAATATTTATTTTCTATTTTAATTTTCTTATTTTATATTTAGTCCATGTTGTTTATTTATTGTTATTTATTGAATACAGTTAATATAATTGTCTCGATATTAAATGAGATCCGCTTAATGAGGATGGGTGTAGTTTTTTTTATTGGTGTTGAATCTAATGATTAAAAACAATAGTGTTATTAACACTACACTAAACCAAATTAACGTAGAGTATGAATTTATTTTAGCCTTCGAAGAATGTCTTTGAGCCACCTCTAAAAACCTATACAACACATAGACAGGCCACGCCACGACAACACGCTTCCAATTACTTATCTAACAGTTAGCAGACAATAATTCCAGAAACAACACTTAACATTCCATGATAAAACCCTACACTTGTCCGACAATAAAAATATCTATACTAACAATACTAACATTCGCACGGGGACTAAAATTACTAGAAGCCATACTAAATAAAAATCTACAACACCTTAGTAACAAGATCCTCCTTAATATCGAGAAAAATATACTAATTGTATTCCATAGCTAACTATAAATAACTAAATAAATAAAATATAAGCAAAGAAAATCAAGCCTAAATAAAGGAAATAGCAACAAGAACAACAATCGCTCGTAACCACGATCGAATGTACCGATTGAAAGCCCTTGAGAAGAATATGGCCAAAAAAGAACTCTTAGCCGTCATAATATACAACACGCCAGCCAAAATAAAAAAGTCCGCTCGGCGAATTGAAAAGTTATCCAACAAAACAACAAAATCGGCAAAAAAGAAGTAATTAGCCCTGTTCAATTAGATGTCCTTGAATATATATATATATATATATATATATATATATATATATGCATATGTATGTACTTCTATATACATGTATGAATATATATATATATGCATATATACATACATATATATATATGCATATATATATATATATATATATATATATATATATAAGCAACGTAAGATATTTAAAAGTTAGACATTTATTTGGGAAATTCATTCCATATTTCTAGTATGTATACCAATAAAGATATCATACTAATACACACACACACACACACACACACACACACATATATATATATATATATATATATATATATATATATATATATATATATATATATATATGTGGGGGGGAAGTTCAAGGAAGTGAGTAAAATCAATTCTTTAAGAAATGATTTATCCGGATAATATAAAGCTTCACAAAATTGTATTAGATCTTATTCAGAGGTAAATAAAAAAGGAAAATGAAAGTATAAAAACTATACGTTAAATATATATAGATTTATGTATTTATTAAATGAGGATATACATCAATTATGGGTGTTAGGAAAGGGCGGACTGTTTACTCCATGCATTTCGAAGCTTAATGCTTCTCATCAGAAGAGTGGAAAAGATACTAAGTAACATAATAGGGATACAACGTCTAGCAATAGTAACATAAGGAGCGCAATAAATTATTGAGGCTGTTATCGAGTAATGATAGATCATAATAGTTTGTAGGAATACGTACTCATTAATATAGGAAAGTAAAAATTGAGAAAATATGGGAAAAATGGCTTTTCAAAAATGCAGCATTATATGGAGAGAAAGAGTCAAGTAACAGAAAGAAAGAAGTGGAAATATATGACAGGAATATATATATATATATATATATATATATATATATATATATATATATATATATGTGTGGGGGGGGGGATTTGATGTAAAGCCTGTAAAATGAGTTCTGGTCGAATACAAAGCAAGTAGCGAAATAATTTTACTCAGACCACAAACAGGCGAGTACAAGTTCCTTTTTCTTCATCCAATTTATATATTGGTTCAGAAAAGCGTGTTGTTTTTGGTTGTGGAAAATGTTGCAATTTTTCAGATAACCGGCATTTGACAAAAATATATTGAAAACACATTACCTCACTCTCTCTCTCTCTCTCTCTATGAATACAAGGGAATTTTGTAACGGTTGTTAATTCCAGGGTGTCATTTTTGCTTCCATATTTATCAAATCCAGTATAGGAATATTTTTCCTTGGAAGATGTTGGAGGTGTTTCTGTATTTCGTTTGATTAAACTGAACTAGTTCTTTGCAAGAGTAATTCTTGAAGGTAAATAGATCGCCGCTAACGAAAAATCAAATGGAAAATAATAGATCGAGGTTGAGTTGATTAAAAGACAAGGTGCCCTGTGTTCTCATACAGAGTTAGGGAGATCAAAAGCTGTTGGGGGGTAGCGGAAGAGAGCAGCATTAGCGGTGCGATGAAGGGAGTGCGTTCTAGGTCAGTGGAGGGGAGGACGATGGAGCTTAAAGTCCAGGTCTGTTCTTGTAAGAGAAGGGGTACAGTGCTCGAGATTTTTTTTCTTTTTATATCGGGAATGCCATTAGTAAATGATAGTGACCATAAAGACTACATTAATTAAATTATATATATTTCAGGTTAGAGTTAGCCATATCTAATAATAATTAATATTTAAATTTATAATTGTTAAGTTTAAAAGAGATGGAAATTATAGGGTGCTGATTGTAGGGGAGGGTTAAATTCTAGGTGTAAGATGTAACTTAAATGGAAGGTGCGGTAGTTGCTTGCACATTTAACTTTTGGCAGTAAGTTAAAAAAATATAGGCTTATGGGTAAAAATTGTCCCAGGGAGGTATTGTGAGAGGTTTAATATGTGAGGCAGAGTATATAAAGCGGATATGTTAGGATGTTACGTTAGTGATACATGGTGTATGTATAAATTGGTTCGTGGGTAGGTTCAAACGGATGAATTCGATACGAACTCATTTAAAAGGCTTAACATTGACTAAAAGAAAATGTTCCCACTGGATGTTTCTCGTTTATCAAAATTTCATTTTATGTTATATTTTTTTATATATGTTTTATTCATTTCATTTTTTTCACTTCTTTCTTAGTGTCACTTGACTCCTTATATCCCGATATTTTTATATCCACGTTTTCCCATATTTATTATTTTATCTATTATCTTCCATATTTTGTTTTTTACTCTCCTATATTAAATAAGTACATACGCCTTAAAACTATTATTATCTATTATTACTCTATAATTCTCATATTTCTACACCGATCTACCCATACTCCTTGGTTGTTATTCCCTTTCTCCACCATCTTTTTATCGTTTAGCTTACAATTAAAATCCTCGTACTATGCTCCCCGTATAATTCAACCTCTAACATTAATCCTTCAACTATTACCCCTTAACAACTTATATTTCATTTCAGCACTGTTTTCATCTCAGACACACCCTACAAAAACATACCAACAGACCCCCAAAAAAAAGAATTGATGTAAACCAATTTCTTACATACAACACATATACACATAGGTTTAATTAGGCAACTTCTTTCAACCAACCGACCCTATATTTTCCCTTATAATTTAAAGGCAAACACTGTCTACATACATTAAACCTACTATGCCTTACACATAAATGCATTACAAAATACAAACTATACTCATCCTATATCACAGGAACCAATATAGTTCCCCCCAACAGCCTCAATAATTTATTTGGTTCCTAATGTAACTATCGCTAGACGTCTCATCCCTATTATGTAACCGAGCATCTTCTCCAATCTTCTCACTTACCCAGGTCTCATAATTTATGTATTGAATTGATGTATTGAATAAATGATTAAATCTCTCTCTCTCTCTCTCTCTCTCTATATATATATATATATATATATATATATATATATATATATATATGTGTATATATATATATATTAATATATAGTTTATATGCCTTCGTTTTCATTCTTATTCACTAGCAGTTCAACCCGGTATTACTGGACCCCTATCTATTGTTCATAATGTTCTGTACATATGTATATGTAAATTAAAAATTTGACTCATGTCCAGGTTACCGTACATCTAAAATGTACAAGTTTTTAGGCTCAAATTTGGCGGATGAGTTTGGTAGAGTTTGAAAAAGTCAACTCTTTACACTTTCACTTCTTGGTAGCCAAATTTTTGCCCAAAAACCCATTAAAAAGCTTGTCGCATGTCTGAATACGCTTTATGCAAAATTCCAAATGCTTAGACCCAAAATTGGCTGGATAGTTTGAACTTTGACTTCTTGCAACCAAATGTTCGGCCAACTAATTATATAGGTTGCCCTATATCTGAGTACACTTTATGTAAAAGTTCAAATGTTTAGATCAACAGTTGGTTGAGTAATTTGATAGAGACCGCAGAGATCAATTGTTATAAACTTTTACACCAATTTTGACACCTTAAAATGAATTGTTTTAGGCTCAAATCATTTTTTAAAAGTTTAATCCCCGTCCACTTAATCTACATCTAAAATGTCAAGTGTTTAGAGCCAAAATTGGCGAAGGGGTTTGGTAGAATTTTAAAGGTCAACCCGTTGAACTATGACACCTTGACAGCCAATATTCTGGCCGAAAACTGATTACAAAGATTTTCCCAGATCTCAATACACTATATGTAGAATTTCGAGAGTAGTTCGGAAGGGAAATGTACACACACGTATACACAGACAGACAATTTAACTTTTATAAATATACTAGCATTTCAACCCGGCGTTGTCCGGTTGTTTGGAGGTGCATCTTGAGCGAAAAAAGGTCATTTTTTTTAAAATTGGACCCTATCACGACCCCATTAGCATTTATTGCTTGGGGCTCAAATCAAGTTATTAAGTTAGATCCATGTCAAAGAAACCTACACCTCAAATTTCAAATGTTTATACCCAAAATTGGCAGAGGAGTTTGGTAGAGTTGTCAAAGGCGAAATCGTTGAACTTTGACCCCTTAACAGCCAAATGTCTGGCCCAAAACGGATTATAAAGATTACCCAAATCTCAATGCCCTTTATGTACAAATTTCGCGTCTGTAGATCGAACATTGACAGAGTTATTGCGTTGGAAAATTTACGCACGCAGACACAGACACAGACACACACACGTTCACTTTTATATATATATATATATATATATATATATATATATATATATATATATATATATATATATATATATATATATAGGCTAGTTTGCTCGAGCCCTATGACTTGCCCTACGTGTGAATACACTGTATGTAAGATTTAAAATGTAATTACGTAGAGACCGCAGAGGGGGATTTTTAAAAATTTGACCCCAATTTTGACCCCTTCACATTTATTATTTTGGTCTCAAATCAAAATGATATATTTTATTATGTCCAAGTAACCTAATCTACAATTTCAAATCTTCAGACCCAAAGCTTGCGGAGAAATTTGGAAGAATCTGCAAAGGTCAATTCTTTCAATTTTGACATTTTTGGCAGCCAAATTTTCGCCCCAAAACTGATTAAATTTTTGTCCCCATGTCTGAATACTCGTTAAGTATAAATTTAAAATGTTTCGACCGAAAATTCGCTGAGTAGTTTGCTTAACACCGCATATTATTTCTAACCGAAACTGGCCTTGGGCAGACTATTGCGCTAGATGAGTTCGTAATTTAAGGATACTCTAATTTATCTGTCAAATATGACCCCCAAGATCGCCATGGGTATGGAATATGTGCCTATATAAAGATGGCTTTCCATGTGGTAGGGACATCTCCAGGGAAGATCCTAACTTACCCTATATATGCTTCCGGGTTGCAATTGCTCAAACTACTGCATTTATATTTTACCTCTATCGCCCCCACAACAGCGGAGTTTCTATATCTAAGAGTATATCTGAGAAAATTGACCACATCCTGTCTGCTCATCCTTCGGCTAACAGTCACATTTGCGGTGACTTCAATGTCCATAATGTGGAATGGCTGACCCACTCGAATAAGAGAGATGATGAGGGGAGGTTCTGTCATGATTTTGATATTGCCTACGACCTTATATCTCAGGATTTGCAAATCTCTCGATGGAGGCTACCTTTCTATGGCAATAGCTCTTGGCATATCAAAGGCCTTTGATAGAGTATGGCATAAAAGTTTACTCCACAATATCACCAGACACAGTATAGCTGGAAATTTCTTCTCAATTATTAAAATCATTTCTCTCTGATAGGTTCATAAGAGTAGTGGTTGATGGGCAGAAATCAGAAGCTCTCAGTATTAATGCTGGAGTCCCTCAGGGGTCCATCCTGGGCCCAACTCTCTTCCTGATCTACATTAATGATCTTCCAAATCACATACTTACATCATTCGTAGACATTTATGCTGATGACACTACTATCAATGGTAACACATCTAAGACCGTAAACGACCAAGTTTTCTTTGATTCTCCCTCCTCTGATCTTGAGCAAGTGGTTCAATGGGGAAAGAAGTGACTTGTTACTTTTAATGCATCTAAAACTAAGCTTTTATCTTTACATCATCAACGCTCTGATCCCTATCTGGCATCAGTTGGAATGAATGGATCTCGTCTTGGGAACGCCCCATGTTTTGATAAGTTTCTGGGCTTGACCTTTACTCCTGATCTTAAATGGGCACATACATTAAATCCGTTGCCAAGGCTGTTGGAAAAATGGTGGGATCCTTCTAGCAATCCAGCAGATATCTCACTACTTATGCAATTCTCTATCCATATAAGAGCCAGATGGAGTACTGTAGCTGCATCTGGCCAGGAGCTGCTAGAAAGCAATTATCCTGCCTTGATAGAGATCAAAATAGACTTCGTAGCCGCGTGGGAGATGTCCTTTTCTCTTATCTGCAACCTCTTTCTCACAGAAGAGACATTGCGAGTTTTCTCTGCTTTATCGTTTTTTCATGACAAGTGATCGGCTGAGCTCCAATCTATGGTCCCCCCTCGCCAAACTTTGACAAGAAACACCCGTCTAGCAGAAAACACTATCGCTAATTTCCCCCACTCTTTCTCTGTGCCTAAACATAAACGTAGATTCCATGAGCAACGCTTCTTTCTTAGAACTGTACGCCTATGGAATTGTCTTCTGTTTTTCTGCTTTCCAGCTGACTTCACTATGGTTTTCTTCAAGTCTAACGTAAAGAAGTTTTTGATGGGGTGTTCCATATATCTAAAAAAAAATTACCGAATTTCCATTACTAACCATTACTATTTGCCCAATTTTTACTGTACACACTTTAGCCCTTATCCTCGAGTGTCCTCTCGACCTTGATAAGTGGTGATACCTTTGTAAAAAAAAAAAGTCAAATCCTTGGAACATTTACCCCTTGGCAGCGCAAATTTGCGACCCAAACCGATAAAAACGCTTGTCCTATCTCTGAATACTCTTCATGTAAAATTTGAAATGTTTAGACCAGAAAGTGGCTGAGTGATCTGGTAGAGACCGCAGAGGTCAAATGTTTTAAAACTTTTACCCAATTGTGACCCTTTAACAATCATTTTTTTACTGGGCTCAAATAAAATTTAAATATTTGATCCATTTCCAAGAAGCCTACATTTAAAATTTCAAGTGTTTACACTCAAAATTGGCGGTAGAATTTTCAAAGGCCAAATCGTTGCAAACCTATTATAAAGATTTTCCCAAATCTCAATATACTTTATGTCAAATCTCGGGTCTCTAGACCAAAAAGTGGCAGAGTTATTTGGAAGGAGAATGTACACAGACACAGACAAACAGACATTTTCACATTTATAGATATATAAACAGATAGATTTTATTTATATATATATATATATATATATATATATTTATATATATATATATATTTATATATATATATATATACATGTGAAGGTGAAAGTGTTTGTCTGTGTGTCGGTCTGTGTACATTTCCCTACACAATAACTCTGTCAATTTTCAGTCTACAGACGAAATTTAATAGACAGGGTATGAAGATTTGGGAAAATCTTAGTAATCCGTTTTCGGTCAGAAATTTAGCTGGTAAGAGGTCAACGTTCAATTATTTGACCTTTGAGAACTCTACCAAACTCTTCCGACAATTTTGGGTATAAACAATTTAACTATTAGATATAAGTTACTTTGACGTGGATCTTACTTAATAGCTTGATTTGAGCCCAAAACAATAAATGCTATAGGGGTAATAATGGGGTCAAATTTAAAAAAGAATGTGACCTCTGCGGTCTCTACCAAATTACTCAGACAATTTCTGCTGTAAACATTTGAAATTTTACATAAATGTTATTCACAGATAGGGCAAGCTTTTTAATCGGTTTGAGCCGAAAATTTGAGCTACTAATATATAAATGTATGTATGTATGTTTGCATGTCTGCCTAAAACTTTTGACAGAGGCGACGGATTTTCACAAGATCTTAATCATTGTAGAATCTATACCCTTCAGACGACAAATATCGAAAAAATGGCTAAAAACATTAATTTCTTCACCCCCAACTAGGTACTTTTCTACAGGGAGGGGGTCGGTTTTTTGTCAACCATATTTTCGAAAGTCATACCCCTTTTTTCGATCGATTTGTGACCTTAATTTTAACCTCTGTCAATTCCGGTTTGGCGGTGGTCGTAACAGCAAAGACGTCACGTTTTCCCCGTTCTTTTCCTACTTCGCCGTACGTGTTGAGCCTGTCTTCCTACTACCATTTTTTTTTTGCTCAACACACACCTGCAAATACCCGGGAAACGCCGGGCACTCATGCTAGTACTGGAATATAGTAAATCTGTGTGCATAACTTTATAAGCACTAATGATAGTAATAGAAGGCAGCGCATGTTAGTACGAATATACAAATGTAACATCCCCGAATTGTTCGTCTTATCTCTACTAATCAGATATTGGTCAGCGAGGACGGATACAATTCAGAATTATGAAAAAAATGTAATTAACCTTCGTTTTTCAATGGGGATTTTTAATTATTATAATTTGATAATTGTTTCCATTTTTTTTTTTTTTTGTATTATTAGTGTAATGTTTCGCCTATAGCAACACGCAGCGAAACGAAAACATTTTAAGCAATGATGTGTTCGAAGTGATATATTGTAAAGTAATAAGTATTCAGTGCTATATTGTTAAGTAATAATAGTCATAATTTGCTGGAGGTGAAGTGCTCAGTTCTGATTACATTAGATACTAAATATATTGCTTTGGGCTCAAATCATTTTAACAAGTTTGATCCCTGTCCAAGTTATCTACAACTGAAATACAAGTGTTTAGCCTCAAAATATGCGAACTTTTGTAGAGTTTTAAAAGTCAAATCGTTGAACCCAAACGAAGTTTTAAACGGTCAAATCGTTCAACCCAGGTGGACAGCCAAATTTGTGTCCGAAAACCGATTACAAAGATTTTCCCAAATCTAAATACCCCGCATGTAGAATCTCTAGATTTAGACTTAAAATTGACCGAGTAATTTGCTAGGGAAATGTACACACACAGATACACACACAGAAAATTTCACTTTCATAGATATACTAGCAGTTCAGCCCGGTTTGGCTTAGGCTCTATAACTTGCCCTACGTGTGAATGCACTTTATGTAAGATTTTAAGTGTAATTTTGTAGAAACCGCAGAAATCAATTTTTTTAAACTTTGACCCCAATTTTGACACCCGCACATTTATTATTTTGGTCTCAAATCAAAATGCAATAATTTACCAAATCAAAGTTACCTAATCCAAAATGTCAAGTCTTCTGACCAAAAAGTGGCGGAGGAATTTAGTAGAATCTGCAAAGTTAGATTGAATTGTTTTAGAATTCTATATGAATTCCAAAGGTTGACATAAAATCCCTATTTTTAACAAAATTTTCTGATGAATGGTACTATCGCTCGAAATGATAAAAATGATAGCTCAAATAACTCGAATAACTGGAAATTTCATTAAAATAACGATAGAAAAATGGGTAGATATGCGATTTTCGATTTCAGTCGGCAAAAGTGTAAACGATCTTTCCTCATAAAGCGAACGTTGAAAATTTGGCATAATCCCTTTAAGCAAACTGAATGATATTAGCACATTTTAAACCCAACAGTTATTTTCTTTTAAGATTACTTAAGAATGAAGTCATATACGAACGTTCTAGGAAACGTGGAAATGGGAAACATGTTATTAAAAAATGGCGGAGAACATAGAAGAAAACAATATATCTTGTGGGATAGTAATTGTCAACTGTTGCGATTACGGAGTGGTATTTGTCTATTTACAGATCATATGCACGATGAAATAAATTAGTTTTTGCTTCCAATATGAAGGCGAAATATGGGTTGTTTATAGCTAAAAAATTTCCAATTGTCATTTAGTATGATTTTCTGTCTCTTTATTTTTCTTTAATCCATATCATTTTTTACTCGCGATTATATATATGCATACATATATATATATATATATATATATATATATATATATATATATATATACATATATATATATATATATATATATATATATATATATATAAACTCTGATAATTTTTTCGTGTGGGTGGGTGTAATGATATTCATATTAGAATCTTTTTAATAAAAAGAAAATGCAACTTTGTTATATATGAGTCACAGCATTTGCATGCCTATGCGAAAGATCTAGCTAAGTTCTATATTCTTTTAAACATTCATTTTAATTAATTTATTATTAGTTTTTTTTTTGGGGGGGAAGGGTTCTTATGAGATAATCATCTTTATTACATGTATTGATATTATTGCAGATCTTCTATACGAGTTATACTTGCATAATATTTGCAGAAAACATAAACCTCTTTCTAATTATATATTTACGTATGTGCATATATATATATATATATAAGCAAAGGAACCCGTCGTTGACTGGGTTCAAAAACAGCTACAGAAAATTGACTCTGATTTATGAAAGTATGATAGGTTATGAAAAGGAAAGGTTGCAAAGAGATAGCTTCGAATTTGGGGGGGGGTATTAAAACCAAAGCAAAATATGATGAAATTAAAAATAAAACAGATAAATCCTATAATTAATTATACCATACCTGTTCACACTAGAAACACTTATCACAATATTCTATGGATCTATATTAAAAAACCTTGTTAAACTTTGTAACATATTTCCATTATATGGAGGTCATGTGCGAACTTGTGACTATTTCCATTTTATGGAGCCCACACGCGAACGCAGACCCCAAAATTTATTATACCATCCCTATTTTAGTTAAAACATACTTATCAAAGTACTCTTATATACATCTATATCAAAAACACTTGTAAACGTTTTCTTTTAAAATTTTAATTTTTTTTATTTCCATAATTTGTGAACCAGGCGCGAACGCAGACGCCACAATTTTAATGAACAACCGTTCTGCCAGATGAAACATACCCATTCCTGTGGCTTGATACATCTTTTATCATTATATGTAATCTGTTTTTTTTAAATAGTCAACCATATAGAAGCCCATTCGTGACCAGACACACACACATACACACACATTCAGCTTTATATTATGTTGATTGGTTGTTTTTGTTTTACAGCATATCAACCCTTTTCGGGTTATTTAATGCCGAATCAAAAGATTTTGAAGAAAAAAAAATTAATATAGTATATTTGTTGTTTTCACGTCGGTTTCTATTTAACCCATAGTTGGGACCCTAACAGGTACTGCCACTCCGGGTCAGAGTGGATCTGAGAGCAATGGTAATTAAAGGGTGGCTCCACACTCCCCAAAGCCCACAAGCTGGGGCCTCACCACTGGATATAGTTTAAGGTCATATCTAGGACCCCCATTGAGGGGCTTTTACCCTATGCAGGGGGGGCAGTCGGCGTATTCTAATGCCCCACCGACAGGGCCGCTTTATATTATATGCATATATATATATATATATATATATATATATATATATATATATATATATATATATATATATATATATATTTAAATTATTTGAACACATCATTGAAAATGATGCTAGTTTTTCTATTTTCTTGTAATTTTAAGTGTGTATCACTTTATTTCAGGTCTCCCGAAATGTCTAGAAAGGATCGATCGATAGCTAGTGAAAGGGAACGTGTTCTTGCAGCTTTTGCAGAAGGTTTATCTCTCGTAAATCTAGCCAAGGAGCTTGCAAGAGATCGAATAACATTGCTTTTTTTTTATTCGTTTCAAAACTAAACATCAAACAAGGGAAAGACATAACAGAAGAAAGTCAGTTGCTGCTCGGGATGTTAGAAAAATTCGCTGTCAACTTATCAAGTAGCCGGGCAGCAACAGTATGCTATATATGAAAAAGCTGGACCGGAATAACAAGAAGCATTAAGCCTATAGCAAGACCTGTTTTTAACCAAACTCATAAAGAAAAAAGGTTTGGTTTGGGCTCAGGAATACATGAAAACCAGCTCTGAAAATGTTCTTTTCACTGATGAGGCTAGAGCAACCTTTGATAGACCAGATGGGTATGCAGAGAGTTTGGGGTCCTCTTGGATTCCCTACCATTCCTCAATTCCATCGTAAACAAGGAGGTGGAGTGTCATAATAATCTGCGATGAACTAATTGGACCATTTCGAGTACCAGAAAGTGTCAAACTGACAAGCCAGTGTTATATTTTATTTTTAAATGATCATTTGTCACCATGGCTTGAAGAACTTCTGTTGGCTCGTTACTGAAAATTGATTTTTATTCACGACAATGTGCCATCCCACTCAGACAAAGCTACAACATCCTAGCATAAGTCCTTAGGCATTATTGGAGAAAATGTGATTACATAGCCACTGTGTTCTCCAGTTATGAACTTAAATGAGCAGCTCTGGTCAATAATAAAGACGAAAGTTAGGAAAGAGGTGTTCAATTTTCGTCGAAAAGTGAAATTTGGAGGAAGATTCCGTAAGTTGCCTATAGCATAACATCATCTCAAATCCGCCGATGTACATTATCAGTTGACAAGAGGTTATTCAAAATGATTTTGAAACATGGGACTCATGTTATAAATAAATATTAACTTAAATAACTAGTGTGAAATTCGTTCTTGTTTTTGGTTAATATTGTTACTGGATTTGTTCTTTATTTCATATACGTAGAAATATGAAGTTAGAATATTGTTTTATTACTGAAAATATACATTTCCAAATACTTGCAACAAAATTATACTTAAAATAAACAGAAAATAGAAAAATTCGCATACTTTAAAACATTTATTCAAATTATGCAAAAAAAATAGGGAAATATGGGGCCTGGTTATGCTCTGTCAGTTTACCAAATTCCATAGATCTGCGTTTCATAGCAATTTTTAAATAAAAAAAAAATATTAAATTAAAATAAATCGATACACAGGGTTTATTTTAGTTAGTAACAAATAAGACATTACTAGTATGTATTTCGTCAGATCTTCACGTATTATTTTCTCATTTACATTTTATATTTTTATTGTGTGAACTAAATTATTTCAGAATGTAGATATTGATGAAAAATAATTGTTTTCCTGTTGTTTATTCGATAGCTTTGCACCGCCACAGGATGCTACTAGAAATTCAGTATCTGTCCAAGTCACAAGGTAAGATTTTCAAGGTGTTACTGCCGAAGTTAGTAAAATAAATAGGGGAGAAACAATGCAGACAGTTAATCGAGCAAATCGTATTAAATAGTGTATTTAAATGATAATCATTTTTTTCTTTCTCCTATCCTTCCGGCCCGACGAATGAGATAAGAAAACAATTAGTGAGAAATACATTTTTCAGTACCAGAATGTATGGTGTAATATCTCAATCATCACCATTATCAGAAACATCAGTAAGAAGGTTACAGTGGTTAATGCCAACAACTGACAATTAATAACAGGTCAAATCCAGTTCGTTCAACAGGTGTACTTAGTGATGTTGGCAGCCTTCATCATCCCCTTCTTAAAGTACCAGATTATTTCCAACAATGTATTCGAATTTGTAAAGCATCAGGGAAAAGAACGGCAACAATAATTATCTGAGTCATAGGAAATGAATTCTCAACCAAAACAGCATCTGTGACTTAGCATCATCAGAATATTAATGAGCATCTTCGTCAGAATCACCAGAATCATCATCTGCATTAGCAGCATCAGCATCGTCCAACTTCAAGAGCATTTTACCCTGGTGTTCACAAAACGAGAAAGAGGATATATATTATTGTTATCCGTGTATTTCTCTGATATTTTTAATTCGCAGATTATTGCTTATCGATTACAGAATTAAACATGAAAAATGTGAAATATTAGCAAAATAGTAATTGTTGAATTTGTTTTATTTTATGTGATTATTTTTGTGTTTTATATTTGTATTTGATGAAAGTTATTCTCGTCGAAGTTCATTCTGACTCATCCTGAGCATATTTCCTGCTCCCCCAACTTGGACGGCCAGTTTTATATCAGATAGGAGCAAATTGTCTCATTTTATAAGCTACACTGGTGATATCTACCCGAGTAATCAAATCTTATTAACTGCCGGCTCGCCCTTGCCGAGTTTCCCCGCACCAATGCAAAGCGGCCAAAAATTAAATCTAACATTGGTGCGCTTCGAAACACGTCCCGACTGCCACACCGGCCACACCGGCCACAACAACCACATAAGCGACTAATCCAAAACCGAATCAAATCATGTGCACGTCCGCATACAGGGAATGCAAAGTTAAGCGAAAACAACATTATTTGTCTAATGTAATCACCCTCCCAGCAATTCACATGCCACATAAAGAAAGGAAAATAAGAACATTCTTTTTTTAAGTTGCATTTTTCTTATATTTATTTTCAAATAAACAAATTCCATTAAGTGATTCTAAGACAAATAATTACATTCGAGTTATTGAAATGTTGAATGCAACATATCAGGAGAGTGATAGATGTTTGCTTAATATACACATTTAGTATTTTCTCTAAGACATACACAAATCAACATGACACACATAAACATACACGCACACACACACACACATATATATACATGTGTGTATATATATACACCTGTGTACATGTGTAAATATGAGATGTATAATTTTAATATATTCTGAAAACAAGTCTTTTTAAAAGGGATATATATATAATATATATATATATATATATATATAATATAAATATATATATATATTCTATATAGACGTTAAATGTGTAGAGTATGACAAACCTTATATGCCAATGGGTGTGCATGTGTTTATATGTGTGTCTGTGTCTTTATCTCCGTGTCGGACGGGTTGTCAGTCAATACCGACGGAAATAACATTGGACGATTTTAGTCTTATTTGGAAGGCAAGCAATTAGTTTTGCATGTAATTCTGGGTAACATTTATATAAATTTGCACATTAGTGCTTTACAAAATCGCAAGTCTATGTGTAATGATAAAAATGCATGCAATATAAGGAAAACATTGATATCTTACTAATTAATCAATTAAATGTAATCCTCACAGGAAATTATCGAAGTTATTTTTCACAATTTAATTAAAATTTTAACACGTTACGTTTTATTAAGTCAAAAAGGTAATTTGTACTATTTGGATTAGCGGACAGTTTTTTTCTCCTCGGGAGTTATGTGCACAACGTTTTAGTAAAGAGGAAAATGGGATTAACTCTTGTTCTCCTTGATTTTTACCCAGGAAGAAGGTAAGAGATTACATCGACTGATGCAAATAGCACACAGGATAGGAACACTAGATCGAATTATTAAAATAATACAAACATTCATACCTTATCTCAAAAATTCAGAATTGCAAATAGTAAGTTTATCTACAGATTACATAGTTAATAAAAGTTATATATCTGAACTCAGTAAACAGTCTCTACGTGTCATTTTGTCAAATACAATGATCCATTTTTTGTATCTTTTTATTTTGTAAACCGACGCGTAGGAAAATATGCAATCAAGTTAAACGTGTACTATTATTATTATTACCATGTTTATGCATTTATATTGCATAGAATTGTCATCCTATAAACTTCTGACAACTAACTTTTTAAATGATTTTATTAAGGTGCTAGCTTTTCATTGCATTTTACGTGAGATTCATTGAATCATATTAATATATATTAGAAATTAATCGTGATATATCAATATATATATTTTTCAAAAAATTTAAACGAGCACTGCTGTATGAAATTCTGGTTTGATTTCGAGTCACATTGTATCTTTCGATAGCTCAGATAATATCACAAGTGTGAGCTATGTCAACAAATGAAACACATTAGAATCTAAATAATACTGGTTTATCCTGACCATTGATCAATAATTGATTATTCCGCTTAGCGTATATTGTGCCCTATCGTTTACTAGTTCTTTAGCTCTTTCGCCAAGGCGAGTCACTCTCATTCTGATCGCCATGACATCACCAGAGCCCCGTTAGCCAGTCTAGGTGTTATATCAGTCTGCACGCCATGGGTGAAATTTGGTTAGGTTGTGTGGTTGGTAGTATTACGGCATATCAACCCTTTTCAGGTTATTTAATGCCGAGTCCAGTGATTTTGAAAAAAATTTCTTTAATAGAATATACGTTCTTTTTTTCAAGTTGGCTTTTATTTAACCCATAGTTTGGACCCTAACAGGTATTACCACACTGAGTCAGAGTGGACCTGGGAGTAATGTCAATTAAATGGTGACTCCACACTCCCCAAAACCCGCAAGCTGGGGCTTCACCATTGGATATAGTTTAAGGTCATATCCAGATTGGCGAGAAAGATTAACATTGGTCCGGGAATAGAGTCCGAATAGACATATATATATATATATATATATATATATATATATATATATATATATATACATAGATAGATAGATAGATAGATAGATAGATAGATAGATAGATTACAAAAATAAAAGTGTTCATACTAAAAAAAAATCTGGATATTTACTTGGGTTGAACTTGAACAGTTTTAACCTTTGAAAATTATCAGCCAACACTGTTAATCAGAAAATATGTAAGCTGAAGCAATCGAAACGTATCATAGAAAACCCCTTTCGAAATCAAGCTGTTTATGTAAAACAGCCCAAGATTACTTAATGAATTGCACACAACAAATCAAGTAATGGAATAATGACGCGTGTGGCTCGAGACAACGTCGAGAAATAAACCAGCAACATTTAAAACGTAAGGAAGCAGCAAAAACAGAATTGCGTAAAAAGTGCGTTATGTTAAAACACAAACGAAGAGATTGGAGTTTAATGAAAAGAACCAATAGAATTGTCAAATACACAGATAATTCGACGATACCAGCTGCTAATATTTTAATTTATTTGTACAGGGTGACAAAAAAAAAACTGGGCCCAACTCTAATTAGGCTCCGTTTTTTCTTTAGTGTTTAGTTCGAATGAATACCTAGTTTATTATATTCAAAACATCACATCGAAACACTAGGGTCTTTTGCCGTTTTTTCTCCGTTCTACAGCATATGTTCTAGATGGCCTACGTTTAGCTTTTGTTTTGGGGGCCAAGCTGTATTAACGTGGCACTAAAAAACTATCTAAATGCGCCAAATTGGATGCAAGTCAGAAACTAATGGAGAATATCTATATATATATAAATTCATATTTCTGTCCGTTTGTTTGTTTGCTCACAATTTGATTAATATATCCGAAAGGTGTCTTATTTACTCTTTCATTTATTCTATATATAGTATGATTCTTGCAAAATATATGATTAAGCGATCGTCTCATTTGCATATTATATTAAGAAAAATCGATGTTATTAAATAGCGGTTACTTTACGTTTCTAGCGAGAGAATTGTTTCAAGTTTTCTATTAAAATTGTTAGCTAATAAATTTTAAACAATAATTATATTCATAACATATTGAATTATATTTATTGGAATTATCATTCAATGTCGAATTTTAGAGTTATTTGCTCCTAGAAACTTTGGAACATAAACAAAGTATTCACCGAATGAAAGAATTTGGGGGTCTCAATAAGTTTCTAGCTTAAAAAAATAATTCCGTGTAGATAGAAAATTGTTTGGATTTTATTGCTTTTTTTAATATTTAAACAAAAAAAACTACGAAAAACGAAAAAAGATTCCATTTGTTTGTTTTTATTAGTCTTTAAACGGCTACCCAGAAATCGGTAAATTTTTATGATGTGATCAAACGTCGTTTTACACCTAAAAAGATCTACTGCCCCCTTAAATTCCACAATTTACACGTTTTTTTTTCTTTTTTTACGTTAATCTCATCGATTAAAAACTTAACTTTCCAATTAAAAAAAAGTAAATTTTTACGTCTCCCAGCGTAGTTTAAACCCCTAAAAAATTAAAATCTACTTTTTTGTCTAATACGTTTAAACAATCTTTATAAATAATATGCAAGAAGAAGTTTAAAAAAAAGAGAAGTAACATTTAACACTTTTCTATATAAATGTAAGGTAAAATAAGCACTCACTTTTTGGCCACACAGCATTCAACTAGATATGTAACCTCTAGCATTTTTCAAGTTTGGCGATCAGGAAGGGGTCAAAACATGACATATACAACGGGAGAGGGGCGAGAATTACATTTGGGAACATAAAATAACGATAAATTTAATTAAATTTTATGAGACCATTTTGTACATTCACCTAACAATTTCATAAACAAAACGTACCCCAAAATACGACTAATTTTTTTTTGTTCAGTCTTGAATAATATACTTGTAATTGACTTATATTTAATGTTCTAACTCAATCTATTTCTAAAATTGGATGTTTTATTAGTAAATTATATGATATTCTTTGATATTCTATAAATATAAAATGAAAATATATTTATCATAAATTTACATTGTTTTTATTACTTTTTTTGTTTTTATCACTGAATTTATATATATATATATATATATATATATATATATATATGTATGTATATATACATCTGAATTATATGTATGCAGATGTTTAATATTTGAATAATAACTAATTTGCTTCATTCTGTAATCAAGAGCAAGGGACCGCTTGAAATATCAAAAGAATAAAATTTTAAATATCAAAAACAGCCACATCAATTTTATGCTTCAAAACCCTCTACATTACCTTATCACAAAAGTGATTTAACCTCACATTTTTTCACATATTTAAGTATATCTCTTCATGTGTAAACACTGAAAAAATTATTTTTGACACAATGAAAAGTAGTCCTCCGCATATAGAACAGAGTTTATTTGTTTCCCCGTAAAAATAACTCAAAATATAGCTGTTAAAAGCAAACAAAGTGAGTACACCCCTTACGGAAATGTTCATATAAACATAGAACATGTCAACTCTCCATAATTTGTGTGGCTACCATCATAATCCAAATCGGCCTTTATTCTCCTGGGCATGGAGTTTACCAGAGCATCACATGTAGTCACTAGAATGCTCTTCAACTCTTCAATTACGACGTCGCGGAGCTGGTGGATATTCGAGATTTTGCGCACCTTCACTTTCTTCTTGGGGATTCCCTAAATATGTTTTATTGGGTTCAAGTCTGGAGACATGCTTTACGGGTCCATCAGGTTTACACTCAGCATTTTCAGTAAAGAAGTGGTTGTCTTGGCTGTGTGTTTTGGGTCATTGTCATGCTGGAACACTGCTCTGCGACCCAGATTCTGGAGAGAGGGAGTCATGCTCTGCTGCAGTATTAGATAGTACGTATTGGATTCCATGTTTCTCCCAATGAAATGTAACTCTCCAGTAAGTGAAGCACTCATGCAGCCCGAGACCATAACATTCCCACCACCATGCTTGACTGTAGGCATGACGCACGCATCCTTGTACTCCTCACATGATCGCCGCCACACATGCTTAAGGCCATCAGAACAAAACAACTTAAATTTCCTCTCAGACCATAGAACATGGTTCAAGTAATCTATGGGCTTTGTTAACATGTCTTCAGCAAAATGTTTGCAGGCTTTCTTGTATATTGCCTTCAGAAGAGGCTTCGTTCTGGGGTGACAGACAAGTACTCCAATTTTAGGAGTACAAAAATAAGTGTGTAATACCTACAGTCAAGCATAGTGGTGGGATTGTCATGGTCTTGGATTGCATGAGTGCTGCAGTGGTCGGAGAGTTACATTTCATTGAGGGATATATATATATGTATATATATATATATATATATATATATATATATATATATATATATATATATATATATCACTGTCGGAAATTAAAGGCTATCTGACTAGGTTTCTCTATTGGTTCGTTGGTATTATATATATATATATATATATATATATATATATATATATATATATATATATATATATATATATATATATATATATATATATATATATATGTTAGTTTGGTATAGATATATATTAGTTTGGGAAAAGAAAATTTAATCAAATTATATATATATATATATATAATTTGATTAAATTTTCTTTTCCCAAACTAATGCGTAGCGAGTGTGCCACGCAGGGCTATAGAATTTATGATGATTTTGTTGATTTTGTTATTAGGTTAACATCCTTTGATCGTCGATAATAATCACATTCAACACTATTGATTGCGTAAGTATCGCTAAGTAAAGAAAAAAAGCAAAAATAGTTAATACTTATTTATCGCAAAATAGTATACATCCATATCTATCTATCTATCTATCTATCTATCTATCTGTCTGTCTGTCTGTCTGTCTATCTCTTTTTTATATATATAAACAGGCCTGGTTCCAAATGCGATGGCTTCTATGTATTTCTTTCGTTTGAATAGATCAGAGAGGAATTCAAATTCCATCGTTATTATGACTGAACTAATACGTCCATAGCCTTATATATATATAAATACGCACACACACAAACACACACACACACACAAACATATATATATATATATATATATATATATATATATATATATATATATATATATATATATATATATGAGTTATTTTTTCAGCTATAACCGAAACCAAAACTTATGGAAAATTCTTAATAAAATTATTTATAAAAAAAAAGATTACGCGAGTGTCATAAGCTATAACCGAAACCAAAACTTCTGAAGAATTCTTGGTAAAATTACTAACAATAAATAGACGATTAAGTTCCATTAGCTGATATCATAAATGAAATCAAAACTAATGAAACAATCTCGGGAAAATTAATTATAAAGAATAAATGGCTTGAGTATCATCAGTTATAAACGAAACCGACACTACAACTTGAAAAGAATTCTTGGAAAAATTATTTATTACAAAATCTGAAAGTATAGTGCAATTAAACGACATTCACTCGGATGTAAGCGTAACATACAAAATAAATAGCACAGACTCTATCCTATATATATATATATATATATATACATATATATATATATATATATATATATATATATATATATATATATATATATATATATATAGTGTGTGTGTATGGAATTGCTTAACTTTTAAAACTAATAATATATATATATATATTACTTTTAAAAATAAATAATATATATATGTGTATATATATATATATATATATATATATATATATATATATATATATATATATATATATATATATATATATATGTACAGGCTGACCCAAAAAACAGGCCTGATCTCTAATTAGGCCCCCTTTCTTAGTGTTTTGTCCGAATGAAATGAAACTTTGATCATAACCAGTTTATTATATTATAAACTTTACATCAAAACACTAGGGTCTTTGACCTTTTTTTCTCCGTTTTCTAGACATACTTTCTATGTTTTTATTTTCTTTGGTCACCCTGTATATATACAAAGAGACCACTATGATTTGTGATTTATGCATATTTCATAATTAGTTTATTAGTCTCTATGATTATTATATTGTACACCATTTATAGCGTGATAATTTCAAAAGTTGTATCGCCTGAGAAGGTATCTAATTGCTAGTAACTAGATCACTGAAACATGCTCATAAATGTGTATTTGCATACTATTTCTTATGTAAAAACAAAAAGAAAGTATATGCATATATATATATATATGCATATATATAGTAAGTTAAAAAATATATATGGCAATTAAGCTACACAGAATATTCCACGTTTCATCCACGCTAGGATTATTCAGGCCTATGCTCTACCTCCTACGTCTTGAGCCCTGTTGAAGTAAATACATAAAGTGTAGGCATAAATTTATATATATATATATATGTATATATATATATATATATACATATATATATATATATATATATATGTATATATCCATCTTTCAGAATAAAATTATCCAACAAATTAACTTGTATGCAAGCCGGTGATTATAGGTCTAACAAAATATTATTGGCAGTACTCTTCTATAAGGACAATCCTATCTAAATAAAACTGCTCAATATACAAAGTAGCTCAGATAAAATTATATATATATATATATATATATATATATATATATATATATATATATATATATATATATATATATATACATATTCAAGCACATCTGATTGAACATGACAGTTATTCTTTTTTCCGATTTTTTCTGGATATCTTTTCCATTCGCTGAGCGGCCTTTATTTTCAGCTTGCGTGTTGTATGAAATGGCGCCCAAACGTTGTTTGTTCGACCATATTCTACTCAAGCGCTTTTTAGCGGTTCATCCGATTATCATCAGGTGCGATTGAAGTTGTTATCCTTTTCTTTACCTTTTAGGTTTGGTGTATTTATTGTTAAATGCGATGTTTTGTAATCTATAACTACATCTTATATATTATAAATATATTATTACATATTATATATAGTAATATTGAAGTGTATTTTCCGACAAGGCAACACTCTACAGCTTTCATTTCTTAAAGTGACATAATGTTCAACGGCCAAGATCAGAGATGTGCCATTGTGTATTTGATGAAACAACAAATAAGTCAAAGATCTTACTTGGAAACAAAATAAGTTAAGCAGAGGGAATATGGTAAAGAAAAAGGTGATTACACATTAATGGATAGTCTGGTGGAAGATAAAAAATCCAGTGACGGTAAAATCCAAATGTAAACCTTCAAGAAAGTTAAAAGAATTACTTCTGCATGCAAAATCCGATCCTGCATTTTGCTAATTCCTACACTCTGATGAGAAGGAGAGTATTTCTTCTAAACTCCGCGTATTAAGGATTATCCATTTATCTAGTGTTTCCTTTTCAAATTAAATATGTTTTTAACTCATTTCAAAGTTTTTTAACATATTTCATTAACTGTTTGCTCATATTATAAGCTCTATTTCCTATTTGGTATTATCGAGCTTTTATATCTGGCTGAGATAAGTTTATAAATATTAATTCTTTAATATTTATAATTTACTTTAATTTTACCATCTTGGATCATTTTGGTAAATTCAATTGTAATTTTTATTTATATATATATATATATATATATATATATATATATATATATATATATATATATAAAAAAATGGCTTTAGAAATGTATTCTGTTGATGAAATAATTAAAATTCAGTTTCCACCAGTGCATATCTGAAAACTGGTAAATACACCTCTAGCATAAATTTTGAAGAGCTTCTACATAAACAACATTTTTGGTGTGACCTCCAACAGATGTGTAAATGTAGAGGTTTTCAGGACTTCAAATGCGTGAGCAACCAACATAAAACTGGCCATGAGAAAACCAAGGATGAAGTCCAACAACTTTTAGGCTTTGTCCTTGAGCTTTATTAATAGACATGGCAAAACTAATTTTTATTAGGAATTGTAAACGCTTGAATTAAAATGGCGTGTCAGAAGGAATCAGAGTAATCTGAGGAATTAGCAGTTTCACCCTTAAAATGTCCAGTTATGATTATGGCTTTCAGAACATAAGTTTTCAAAGATATTATTGCTAACCGTGTGTCATTGCACAATGTAGGTGGGTCAGTATTTCTTTATAATATAACTGGAATACCTTCCTTCAATATCAGGTTATGATGTGTCATTCGAGGCGGCTGTAATGAATTTAGAATTCTACAGGAAATCCTACTGCCTTATCTACATCAATCACGCAATCAATGGATCGATAAGAATGCTCTAACTCAGGCAACTCTTGCAAAAGATTACAATTGATCAGTTATGTTACCATGAAAACCATGTAAACATTCTTTTAAATAATTTTAAACAATGAATACTGTTTTAATGATAAACAATATTAATATAAATAAAATATTAAAGTGTCCTAATATAAAAAAAAAATAAATAATATAAATAGAACTTTTCTCAGTTATAAACCATGAAAGTTTTTATAAAGCTATATAAAAATAAAACGTTTTATCATTTGAAATTAGGAAAAGCATTACGTTTAAATTTAAACAATATAAATATAACTTTTATATTTTTACACAATGTAAAAAACGTTATCTTAAATTCAAAATTGAATCACGTGATTATTATTTAATCGGGTGAGTAATTATAAACGATAAATTTAATATTAAGCATTCGTGTTCTTTTGAAATTTATTAATTTTCACGTGTAATCTCTTTCACAACTGTGGCCACCACTTTTAACATAAAAATTATACTGTTAAATATTCGAAAAACTATTATTTGCGGTAAATGAAAACAATATAAACAGAACTTTTTGTATTTTTTATTTAATTTTTTGTTAAATTCGTTTTCAGCATACAAGAGAACCAGTGAAAATAGTCATTTTGAAAGGAAAATGTTAAGGTGGAAACCAAGTATAAATTTACCGTTAAAAATTATAAAAAGTTCGGTAGTTATGTAATTTAATTACCATGCTGAATAATGTTATTGTTTCGAAAACCATTCTTAACACGGGGAGTGTTTTGTAAGTATTCATCATTCTCACCTTACAATTTAATAAAAACAAAGATATCGTGAAATTTAAAACTCAACTTCTGAAATACCAATATCATTGTTTATATATTG
Source organism: Euprymna scolopes (assembly GCF_053919585.1). Taxonomy (NCBI): domain Eukaryota; kingdom Metazoa; phylum Mollusca; class Cephalopoda; order Sepiida; family Sepiolidae; genus Euprymna; species Euprymna scolopes. The sequence continues at coordinate 87,005,805 of NC_136497.1, read as the reverse complement.
TTGGCAAAATAAGATAAAAGTGATTAGGGAGTTTTGTTCCTTTTATTTGATAGAGGGTTCGAGATTATGTTGCCACCTGAACGCCCGTCTTGACAGAATTTTTGGTACTTGTGCACAAAACATGCTGAAATGATAATGTTATTATTTAGAAAGTCATTCTAAACATGGGAGGGGGCTTGTTAACTATTTTGCATTTTAACAGTTTAATGAAAAAAGAAAAATTATTTCAAGAAAAGGGAAGAAGCTATGTAAATTAAGGATATTATTTGGAGAAAGGAAACTTATCTCAAAGAAACAGGTGTATTAATTTAAAGAGAACTTAATGCAGAATATCGATGCGAGGGCGGGGATGAATGAGAAACTTTATAAACAAAATTTTATTTTTAGAGCAACATCAAATTTTATTTAATTTCGTTTAAAAAATGAGAAAGAAAACTTCTGTATATGTTTGAATGATTGCTTTCGCGTCAACCTTTCATGTGTTTCTCGTAGCGGTGTTTTGATTGAAATAAGTGGCAGACAACAATCTAACTATTTTGGCGGATTTTCACCAGTCGAGGATTCGAACGTGTATTTTGTTTTTGTTATGAAAATCATATTCATGGAAATTACTTATTCTACTGTAAGCGAAGTGTCGAAGATAACGAAATGCATGTATTTTTTATGATGAATTGAAAATGTCTCGTGTTATTTAACATATTTTAAATAACATTTAAATATATTTTTTTAATAAAACAAGGGTCACTAAGATATTTGTTAAAGGTTTTTCTATGACTCAGTTTTTCGGGAAGAAGTCCGAATAAAATATATGAAGTATAATTGTTTTTTTAGAAATAAACCTGTGTTGGCATAATGGCATGTGTAAGAAAGCTCTATCAGAAAAACTAAAATAGTACAAACGCATGCATTCGGAAGAATTTGGAAGTTTCGGTTTGGTATCTAATCGATAAATGAATAAAATATATAGGTATGTTTCGTAAATGCCATGTAACGTCTGAACAAAAAAACAAACGCATGTATTCGAAACGGAAGAATTTCCAGTACTCTTGCATAATTTGACCCGGATTCTGAGGAAATCCTGTCAAGCATAGATCGGGCGAGACCGGCAATCATCGGTTTCAGCCGAGCGTTGTTCAAATGTTGAAACGCTAAATTGATTTTTTTATTTTTTATTCTTATGTAATGTTTTTTAGTATTTTTCGGTGATAATAAGTGGGGGGGGTCTATTTATTTATTTATTTGTAATTCATTGGCTGGGCGTTTAATAAAAAAAGAAAGATACCATAAAGATTTAATTTAATATTGCAATCCTATATGAAATGTAATACGGTGCGTACACTGTAATAACACCGAATATTTCTTTGTAATTAATACTTGTTTATCTGATCGGTCAAATAATAATAAAAGATATTTAGTTCCTTTTTTTATTTTAGTTTTTTTTATTTTAGTGTTTTTTCTTCTAATCGCTAATTTATAAATATATTAATTTACTCTTAAATTGTTTTCATTAACAAACTGTCGTCTTCCTCTTAAACAATTATTAGTTTCCTAACTCGTCATGACTCCGGATATCTTGTTTAAAGCTATTAACTTTCGTACCCAAAAAAATTATATATATATATATATATATATATATATATATATATATATATATATATATATATGTATATGTGTTTCTGTGTGTATGTATATGCATATATATGTATATGTATATATGTGTAAAGATGTATATAGTATATGTATATATATATGTATGTATGTATATATATATATATATATATATATATATATATATATATATATATATATATATATGAAAGAGAGAGAATTTCCGAAATGAAAGCCTTGTATTTTTAACTTAAAAATTAAAACGCTCTATACCTACATAGATATAAGTAGTACTATTACAACGAGTGATATTTTGTGTTCCAAAATATATATTTTCTACATAGTCACGTCTAATCTCGAGGCATGTTTGCCAGCATCTTTTGATGCTTCGCTCGTAAAAGTCCGAAAGGCGCACCATATCACTCAGATCTCTTTGCCTCACCTCAACCCACGAACCTATAAACTGCGTTGTATTCCTAAACGTACAGCAGGTGCCGATAAAATGTGATCGGTTCACTTTTTTCTGCGTGAAATAATTTAATGGTGCATCTCTGCTACTGACACATTTCCCTGACAGAAATTGCTTTCTCAGAGTCTCACACCGCCGATATCTGCAACGGAGTCGTGGAGCATTCACGCGATGAATACATACGTTTAGTCATCATAAAAATGGCATTTGCAAACCACTGTTTTACATTAGCTGTAAAACCCTATATTTATTTTGGTGCAACGTTAGTATAGTGTGTCATCCAGCTCAATCCTGTATTTTCTAACGAAGGCTTTTCAGGGACAAACATTATTACATAGTTACGGGTAATGTATATATACTTAATACAAATTCCGAAAATGACAAAAAATGATTCGCTAGCAGACGTGCTAGAGATGATTTTCGAAAAGAAAACGCATGTAGTGTATAAAGAAGCAAGATGGCCGACCTGAAAGAGAGTGTCACTGGATTCTGTCCAATACTATTTAAACGGTAGAATTCAGTTATCCCTCTTAGCTATCGATTTTCTAATGGGTGTATTTACAGTAAAAACGTCGGAAAATTGTTTTCTCCTTATAATTATTTTTCTATTGAAGTATTTTTCGTAATATTTAGAATTTTAATTAATTTTCGCGTGATATGCAAGTACGTAATAATGTTTTCTTTGAAAAAGTGCATTTCGAGGAAACACTATTGTAAAATTGCACCTTGATGTTTTCTCTCCGCATTTGTCTACTCGCTTATTTACTTTACGTGGTCATCTCTTATTTCATTCGCTGTTCTATTTTTTCTTTTGCATTGTTTTGTATTTCTTTCTTGAATCTTTCTAGCGATCGAACTGTTCCTTTCTTCTTATCATATTTTTCATTATCTTCTTCTGCTTTTTACCAATTCCCTTTCTTCATTCTATTCCATTTTTGCCATCTTAGTCTTTCTTAATATCTTATTGTAACCCGTTATCTGTCTATCTCGTTTTTATCTCATCGATCTAATCCTCTCTTTTGCTGCTATCATACTGTATTTTTCTACCCTTTTCCTGTACTGCTTTATTGTATAATATCCAGTTGTTTGTTCCCTTCGTCTCTTTCTCTTATTTTCCCTTTATCTCATTATACCCCTCCCGATCTTTCCCTGTCTTGCGTTTTCTATATGTTCTGTTATTATACGCAATTTCTCTCTTTTTCTTCTACTGTTTTAATGTAGAATATCCCGTTTTCTCACGCTCCCATATTTCTCTCTCTCTAGCTTTCTCTCTCTCTCTCTCTCTCTCTCTCTCTCTGTATACTTTTATCTCTCTGTATACTTCTATCTCTCTTTCACTTTACCGCTTCCTATATGTGTTATAAATTATTTGCTTGTTTTTCTCTTTGGATTTCTAGTCATGTATTGCTTTGTGTGTCTTCAGCTTCTACTTCTCTTTGCGTACCTCTTTAGCGCATTCATTATTTTTTTTCTTTTTATATTCCCTCTCTATCACTTCTTTTTCTATACATTAATTGAATTAATCATCTTCCCGCTTATTTCAACTTTTTGCGATTCCACATATTTATTTTTCATCTGAGTTTCTCACTGTCTAGAGCATGCCGTTTCTTACACAATCCAACCCCTTCTTTAGTATCTATCTCTCTCTATATCTTTATATACACTCCTTTTCCCCGCTATGTTCAACTACTGACCTCTTTCATTTCCTGCAATGGCCCTGCAATGGCCCTGCAAGCAACTGTTCTCAGCCCATGATTCAACTCAAATATGACGCATAATCCCTGCAGATGAAGTCAGTAATTCTCATTCAATCTTACAATACCGTTTCCAGGAGTGAGTAATCGAATTGATTAGTAAGACAGCAGGTTGATCATGTTGCGTATATAAAACAGACATTGATATCCACATTGCAGAGCGGAAGAAAAATAAACCAGATTGACCTAATCACTAAGGGCTAGCTGCAAGCTCCCTGCTTGTTTACTGATCCGATATATGGACGGTCAAAGAGCAAGTAAACATTTGATGTGGTCTCCAACGGAAAATGACTCTTTTATTCGGTGTATTTCTTTAGTTCTTTTTAGTTCATTGGGAAGTCAACAGATCCGTTGTGAGACGTGTGTAGCCCTTTCACTCATGTCAAAGGAGGCTGCCGAAACGCACGTGTGCACGCACATGCACACACACACACACACACACATATATATATATACATATATATATATATTTTACTGTACATTTTGGTTGTAAAATACTTCACTCTATATATATTATGAATGATAGGAGAAGACAGATAAATAGAAAGAAAAAAGAGAGATCTAACTTTTAAAGAAATTGAGTGATTGCCTATTTACTTGAATTTATGACTTAAGCAAAACTCAATGTTCCTTTTTAGAAGTAGGGGAATCGTATAAACATTATGAAGTTGAAGTCTCGATGGTCCGAAAATACGCGTGAACAACCATTGAATATCTTATACATGTCAGAAAACCTTAGAAAAAATCCTATTATTTATAACTTACTATATATATATATATATATATATATATATATATATATATATATATATATATATATATATATATAGTAAGTTATAAAATATATATGGCGATTAAGCTACACTGAATATTCCGCGTTTCATCAACTTTAGGATTTTTCAGGCTGAAGAATCCTAGAGTTGATGAAACGCGTAATAATCAGTATAGCTTAATCGCCGTATATGTTTTATAACTTACTGACTTGATCTACCTACATATTGAGCACTGTTGAAGTAAATACTTAAAGTTTACGCATGAATTTATAATTTCGTATATTAATTTATGTAAGTAAATGAAGTAGGTATATATATATATATATATATATATATATATGAGGCTCGTTATGTCTCTGTGTCTGTCTATCTATCTCTCGCAGTTTTTTTTTAAGTGACTGTTTGTTCTAAATAAACTAATAGCTATCTTTAAGAAAAGAACATGTATTAATATTGAAAGCAAAACAAAAAAAAACAATAATTTTTTTGCCAAAAAATATTTATTAATTAAAAGATATGCGACGTCCCTCTTTGATCACCGAGCAGTATCTACGAACATGTTTGTTTTATTTAATTAACTTCCCTGTCAAAGTTTATTTTCTTCCTGGGAATGGGTTTAAACTTTTCAAATACATTACATGTATTAACATTGAACCGACGTCTTATTAGTGACATATATATTCATAAACTATTAAGCATTTATCAATTTCGGAATGTTGAATTCATAGATATTCATTTTGATAACAATGCATTTGCCCCCAATGACATCTTCAGTCTATAATAAAAGTGTTATATGTATATTATAAATATATGTATATATATGTATATTATATATATAAATACACTCACATACATACATATATAGCTATATATATATATATATATATATATATATATATATATATATATATATATATATATATGCTCTAACTTAGGTTTAGCATATTGGGTGGGGTGTTAAATAACTACTAGCGTGTTACGCACAGCTCTTTATATAAATAAACAGAACTGGTGTTCGGAAAATGTTTGATCATTGTAATTTCACCAACTCGTCTTAGCTTTAGTCAAACAGTGTAACAATTAAAAGCGTTAACTGTCGCTCAAGCGGTCGAGTTCCAAACATTTCCCGTGGTTGTGGCTAGTCTGGCCGCACTGATGCTATGATATCTATCTATCTATCTCTCGCTCTCTTTCTCTCTCTCTCCATCTCTATACATATATATATATTTGTAGTCATCAACATACAGTCCCGTTTCGGTGTATCACAACTCATCAGTGCTGCTAGACTAGCACCTCCCCCAAGCAGAGGATTGAACCCAGAACCATCGCGTTAACAGTCAGCAGTTCTACCGATCTACCTACGAGAGCGGTATATATATATATATATATATATATATATATATATATATATATATATATATATATATATATATATATATATATATATATATATATATATATATATATATATATATATATATATATATAGTGTTGCCGAAAAAAAAATTCGGACCGAAAATTTAAGCTAAATTAAATGTAACTGTTTAAACAACCTCTACCTCATTTGTTTCGTATTTTATTACTCTGTAACTTTACTAGTTTACATTTGACTTTTAATTGAAGTTTCCTGGAGTTCACGTCAATTAAAAACAAAAAATTAACTTGAAATCGAGAAGGCAAAAATAAACTATGGATAATGAACAATTGAAAAGTAACTTTGGAACATTAATACAACACAAATAAAACATGAATACAATGAAATAGTCAATATTTAGTAGCATAACCCTTCTGTGATTTGACAGTCTGCAATCTTTCTGGTATTTCTTGAATTCGTCTGCCGCAATACTCTGGCGAAAGGGCATCCTACTTCTATTTAATTTTTGTCCAAAGTTCTTCACGATTTTACATTTTATCATTGTGTAGCTGTTGCTTAATATAATGCCATGAGTTATCGATAGGATTGAGGTTTAGAGTTTATGCAGATTAATCTAAACACGGAATATCACGCTCTGTAAGCAACGTCTTTACATTGCCAACTGTATAAATGCATTATCTTGCATGAATATGGGATTATCATCAAAACTCCGGCCAAAAAAGGGTAAAAAATGTTCAGTCAACATACCAATGTACTTGATCGAATTTATTCGACCTTGCATTCGAACTATAGGCCTGAAACCATTGACAGTAATAACTATTCACACCAAAACTTAACCTCCACCACCTTATAGCGTTGAAACTGTCTACCTAGGATACAATTCTACGCCCTCCCTTCGTTGGACGTACTGCCTACCATCACTGCCTAGCGTATTGAATTGTCTTTCGTCGCTAAAAATCACGTTCGACCAATATGAAGAGTCATGGCCTTCATTGCATATGACGAATCCAGACGGCGCTTTCTGTACTTTACAGAAATCATTGGATTGCGTCTTGCAGCACAGCCTCGCAAATAAAATTCCTTTAATCTGTTTTTAACTGTAGAACGAGAGCACTTTTTGATAAGATTACACTGTTGTTGGATTTTGGGAGCTGTTTCTAATTGTTTTCTGAGGCGCTAAATCTTGATAGCATTGTATACTCAGTAAGATTCATTTCAGGACAGCCAGATTTAGGGGCACGTCAATGACAGGGTCACATTTTTAGAGTTTCACTCCGCTAATATCTGCAACATACAAAAGAATTTAGGTCATGAATCCATAATTTTATACATCATAACATTGCAGTTTACAATTTTTATGATTTATCAGGGTCGAATAAAATAGGAATATATATATATATATATATATATATATATATATATATATATATATTATTATTAACTTTTTTTATTAATGGTGTAAATTATTATCTTTATCAGTTGTATCAGTATTTTTTCACTCGAAATCCGGTGCACTATTCTTCAAGAAATCTACAAAATTATTGCTTCCAAGTATTGTATACAATATTATGTTTCGTGGTTTTAAATATAATTTGCATATGGCAGAAATGGTTTCGATCAGAAAGTTGAATTGTAAAGGAGAACGAGTCTAGGATTTGACAGAAAAGAGAACACGGCTAAATTAAGAAGTCGTGCTATTTACGTGAATGTCATAGGTTAATGACAAATTATTTTATTTCTGAATTACAAGCTATTTTTCGCATTAAGAAAAGTAAAATTGATGCGACCATGTCGGAAGTCAGACTTAGAATTAGCATGCTTTGAAGAAATTTAAATTACGAAACGTGAGTCAGATTTTTTATGGTTGCCGTCGGCAGGATTGGGACAATTGTTTATACAATTCGAAAATCGAACGGTGTTTTTAAATTGGAGTTTTCGCCTTAGAAAAAATGAAACCATGAGTCATAATTGTGATTCAAGTATATGAAGCCGTTTATTGAGGGATAGTTTTGTTTAGCCGTGTATGAAAGGCAAGTGTCTGGCCGTGTGTGAAGGGCTTACTGTGTTTAACCGTGTATGGAGGGAAAACTGTATCTGGTCGTGTGACGAGGGTACGTCTCGCAATGTGTTGAAAACTAGTTATGTCCGGCGTAAGTAGACAGCTAGCAGTGTCTAGTCGTGTGTCAAGGACTTGCTGTGTATGAAAGTATATCGAGGACTAACTGTGTCTGGTCGTGTATTGAAGGCTAGCAGCGTTTAGCTGCGTATCTACATCATGCTACGTTTGTTTAAGTATAGAGGGCTAGTTTTGTTTGGCTATCTATTGAGCATTAGAGATATAAGTGCTGATCTGAGCACGGGTTTATATGATGCCAAATGATATTTATAGATAAAGAAAGCGTGTGGTTTCAAAATATAATTCGCATATGAGAGAGGTTGTGAAAAAAAAATTAAGGAAAATGAGCTTCATATTTTGTAAAAAGGGGAAGAGCGCAACGTTAAGAAGTCGCCAATGTCGTAGGAGTGCTGACATTATGTTATAGATTATAGCTTCGGAATATTTTATGCGAATTAATAATTGTTATAAGTCGGACTGCTCTTACAATTCTTACGTATATTTACACAATTTTCAACGAATATTACCGCCTCTACACTTTCCAGGTGTTCCTTTTGAGCTCGGAAATGTCGAACCCGAGAATTTGTATTGCATTTGGAATTAATTTATTTTTAATTAGGTGGGATATATAATTTCCGTTATCTTGTAGTAAACTGATGCCATTTTTATTATTTTTTTACGGAACATTCAACTTCCAGCTGAATATTACTGAAAACTGACAATTATTTACCAACTTATTCGTTCCGCAATCGGCCTATGCATATCAGTTGATGGTTATATCTGCCCTCAAATTGTGACAATAATAGTCGAGATTAGAAAAGCAGTTCAAATACAAAATACGATATTTTTATATCTTTTTTCATATACCGTTTTAAAACTAGCCTTCTTTTTTTGCAATGTACAAACAATAAAAACGCTGTAAATCCTCACCTTATCGTAAATAATGTAAAAAGGATCGTGATTTTTTTTTTATTTGTTTAGTATTCAGTTGAATTCATTAAGCAATGCATTTATTCTGTCTTAATCTTTGGGAATGGTGTATACGTATTTATATTTGACTGAGTTGATTTATAACCTAATGTTGAACTTAAATTACTATAAAGTATACTTTGAACATCCACTACAATTAATGGTGTAATCCCATTCGACAAGAATTTTTGTGACAATATGGATATCACTGCCTTGGCGCACCCACGACCGCGATACTTGGGGTGAACGTAGAGCATGCCGATCCCTCCGTATTCTTTTCCAACCGCATAGGCTACCGGTTGATTTATGGAATTGAATAAGCAGGTGTTTGGGTAACTATTTATAAGTAATTTAATAAATTCCTTATAGCTGTCGAAACTGTCCTCCTCTGTATATTCCGAATTCTGGACAACCAAATCAGCATATTCTGCAGTAAGGGTGCCGACAATCAGATCTGTGGGGGCAGGCCTGAAAATGGTGAAAAGATATATATTTAACTATATATATGTATATATATATATATATATATATATATATATATATATATATATATATATATATATATATATATATATATAATTCGTTTTTTGTTGTTGTTGTTTTTTTTTTTTTGTAAACTATGCACGTTTTCAATTAGATTGCACTCTTTGCGTATACCAAACCTGTTTCGATAAAAGGTCAATGTTAGTTAAATATGTTAAAAAAACAGTGTAGCTATACTAGAGTTACATTACAGGGTCTAAATGTTTATTTTTCTAACCAAACAGCTTTTTTCAGAATATTAATATTTTGGTTCCGTTTTTTTTTTACAAATTCGTTTCGTTTTGCCGTAATTAACCGTTAATGTCAATACCGACTTTTCCTGTGCATATACTCAGAAAAATAAACCCAAAAAATGTTATTAGAAAGAAAAAAAATACATGACAATATAATGCTAGAAAAAAGAAAACTCATAGACAGCTCAGCGTTTATTATTTGTTTAGGTAGGCACTCCAAAATATATTGCTAACACACACACTATATATATATATATATATATATATATATATATATATATATATATATATATATATATATATATATATATATATACTAGAATATTTTGTTTCGGTTCAAGTAAAATTTCACTAAGAGCCGTAAAGTTTTGCAGAAATTTTATGTCACTTTACAAAATATAATAATTTTGACGCTTCTGAATTTTGGAGATGAGGATTGGTTATTTGTATTATTATTCGTCGGATTACTGTTCTCACTTTGAGTGTGATTTCCACAACGTTTCGGTCGATGTAACCTCCGACGTTTTATGGTGTATCTTGTCGAACTCGGGAATGTTTCTGTCGAACTCGGGAATTTGGACGGAATTTCGAGCGGAACCCTTTATTTACTTCACGGGAGTAGCATGCTCTTTTTCCGTCAGCCATGACTGGATAGAGTTCCTAAGTAATTTACAATTGCATTTTGTCGGTCACCCACACTGAGGATTGAACCTTCAACCTTCAGGAGAATATCACTTTTACAATTGATTTTTCCAAGTACTCTAATCACTGCGCCACGTGTCCTTGCGGTTGAAGGTTGAAGGTTCAATCCTCAGTGTGGGTGACCGAAAAAATACAATTGCGAATTACTTAGGACCTCTATCCAGTCATGGCTGACGGGACAAAAGCATGCTACTCCCGTGAAATAAATAAAGGTTCCTCTAGAAATTACCGATTTCGAGAGAAACATTCCCGAGTTTGACAAGATACACCTGAAGAAGGTCGGAGCTTACATCGACCGAAACTTTATGAAAATCACACTCAATATGGGAACAGTAGTCCGATGAATAATAATACGAATGATAATTTTGTTCACCTTTACGTTGGAAGTCATGTAATTATTTTTATTCTCGAAAATGTCTTCAAATTAGGCATAAACATAATGAAATTAAAATGAAAGGCAGTTACGAATTAAACTATGTGCACATTTTATATATTTTAATTGGCTAATTAGAAGATGATCTCATATTTTGCTAGCTCTAAACTTTTTCAACCGTTAAAAAAGAATGAAATTTAAGAAATATTATTTTATTCATACGCACTTTTAAAATGTCGAAAATCGAAATTATCTTAATATTTAAGACGAGATCATTGCATGGCACGAAATTAAATTTAATTAAAATGAAAACCGTGTTCTGAAATTCATAATGGTCGGTTAAGTAGTTGATAGATTCATCTCTTATATACCAATCATTGTTTACCAGTGCTTCTTTACCAATGCTTCTTTACCAATGCTTCTTTACCGCGGTGTAAAAGACTCACAAGTGTATAAAACGATAGACATCACTTAACAATAATAGTATCGAAAATAACAATCTACAAAAGAGATAAAGCAAGAAGCAACAAATTGAGATGGAGGGGGGGCTGCATAGCGGAATAAAGAAGGATACAGTTCACAGACAATGTAATGAAATAAGAAAACATTGGAAGATTTAAGGCTAGTTATACTTCGGGATATATAAAGGTGACCGTGTAATATACAGTTAATTTTTATTTTAAACACCAAATAAGATGTAATTATATCACATGTGCACCGATAACCTTAATGCAGTTTTGCATTCCGCAATGAAATACTCTACTTTCATCTGACTAGCAGTAAATTATTATTTACTTTCGATGTATAAACCCTGTGAATCGCTTTATTGCAATTAAATATTTATTTTTTAATTTTGAAATTGCTATGGAACGCAGATGAGTGAAATTTCGTACACTGGTAAAGATAAGAAGGTGACTTATTTCCCTGATTCCTATAAAATTGGGACAAATATTTGGAAAATTATGCTATTATATATTTTTTCTGGTATTTTAAGTGCGTATCACTTCATTGCAAGTCTGCCAAAATACCCAGAAAGGGTTGATTGGCAGCTAGTAAAACGGAACGCCTTGTTGCAGCTCTTGCGAAAGGTTTATCTCTAGCCAGGGAGCTTGAAAGAGATCGAAGAACGTTGTCTTCATTTGTTGAAAATCCAACCATCAAACCAAGGAAGGATAAAAACGCAAGAAAGTCAGTTTCTGCTTGTGATGTAAGAAAAATTCGCCGTCAACTTATAAAGCAGCTGCGTAGAAACAGTGTTGCTATATTTAACAACATTGGAATACCTACCTTGTCCAGAAATACACGTTGCAATGTCTTAAATGAAATTGCAAGAAGCATTAATCCCATAGCAAGACCTGTTTTAAACCAAACTCATTAGGAAAATGTTTGGCTAGGGCTCAGAAATACATGAAAACCAACTTCGAAAATGTTCTTTTCACCGATGAGGCTAGAGCAACCCATGATGGACCAGAAGGGTTGGCCAAATTTTGGAGTCTTCAAGAAGTCCATACCCCCCACAAATTCCATCGTCAACAGGGAGCTGGAGATGTCATGTTGGGATGGAATAATCTACGGTTAACTAATTAGACCATTTCGAGTGCCAGAAGAGGCCAAACTGGCGAGCCAATCTTATATTTTATTTTTTAATCAGCATTTATCACCATAGTTTAGTGACGTTCCATTGGCACGTCACCGCAAATTGATTTTTATGAATGACAATGCGCCACCTCACTCTGCAAAGGCTACGACATCCTACCTAAAGTGATTGGGCATTAGTGGAGAAAAGTTTATGACATTACCACCTTGTCCTCCAGCTATAAACCCAATTGAGCGGCTCCGGTCAATAATAAAGATGAAAGTTTATGAAGGAGATGTTAAATTTTCGTAGAGGGATGAAGAGTGGAGAAAGAGTTTGGAAGTTTCCTATGGCATCATATCGTCTCCGATTCGCCAGTTGACATCAGCAGTTTACAAGAGACTACTTCAATTGATTTTGGAACATGAGAGCTATGTTGATAAATAAATATTTACTTTAAAAATATAACGTGAAAATCGTTCCAGTTTTTGGTTGGTTGGTTGTTTTTGTTTTACGGCATATCAAACTTTTTCAGGTTATTTTATGCCGAATCTAGCTATTTTGAGGAACGATTTTTAAAGGAGTGTATATATTTTTTTTAATTCAGATTCTATTTAATCCATAGTTGGGACCCTAACAGGTACTACAACTCAGGGTCAGAGTGGACCTGGGAGCAATGGCAATTAAAGGGTGGCTCCACACTCCCGAAGGCCCGCAAGGTGGGGCCTCACCATCGGATATAGTTTTAGGTCATATCCAGTACCATTCCCGTTTTTGGTTAATATTGTACCTAGATATGTTTTTTTTATTTCATATAAATAGAAATATGAAGTTAGAATATGGTTTTATTGCCGAAAATATACATTTTTACACACTTGCAATAAAGTGCTACACACATAAAATTACCAGTAAATAGAGAAATTAGCATAATCCTAAACATATTTGTTGAGATTCCACAAAAATCAGGAGATAACTCACCTTCTTGTGCTGTGCCACTCTACCAAATTCCACTTCTCTGCGTGTCATAGCAATTTCAAAATTTAAAAGAATATTGACCCGTAATAAAGCGATACACATGGTTTAGATCTGTACCCTGTTGATTCATGCCTCGGACCATTGGGATTCTCTTCCTCCCTTTTACTGTTTACTTGACCCTACTAGAACACAGAGGTTTAAATGCAACGTGAACAAAATATTCCGCATCTGAATTGATTTCCTATAAATGGTCCTTCTATCGCTGTAACATCGCATGCCTCCTGTGTTGGTGTAAATAAAATTTAGAAAATAACAACTAAAATTAGCGTGATTCATAGAGTTATGTCGCCATACATATCAGAAAATGATTGCACACGGTGTCGTTCCAGACGCAAAGCGTTTTCTTTTAAACTCCAGAACTTCAATAGAAATAAATGAGTAAGTAATATGAAAACGATCAACCCTTAGTACTTCAGTATGTATTTCTTTCAACATTACTATTCTCAATGCACTTTAGTCTGGAATTCAGTTATACATCTCTGTTTCTGACGTACAACCGTGGCAGGAGATGATTTCCTTGTGTCTCGCACTGTCAATATTTGCAACAGGAAGATGAAAAAGCTCAGGTCATTAATGTCGCTATAACAATGCAATTTGCAATCCCTTCAGACTCATTTAGGTGAAACAAATTTAGAAGATTTAATTTTAAACCGATATCGTATTTGTAGCTTGGAAATCTATACAGCGTTGCATTTGAATTTTGAGTAAAATCTGATAAAATGCTCCGCCATAACAATATATGATATTTTAAGGCTTTGTTTATTGTTTTTTTTTTATTTTCAAGTGTCTGAAAATTTGGATCCATTCTAGAATTTACGATCAACCTCGGATAAGGTAATCATGTTTTATTTTGAAACATTTCAGTAAAAAGAAACAATTCGTATAAAGGCAACAACCCAACGTCTGAATAGTCTAAATAATACAAAGTTCTGTGCGTGATTTACGATGATTAATTTCTTCATAATATTTTTTATTTCGAAATATATTAACGAGAATATAACTCATATACTTACATGTTGGTTACTGTACCTTCCGTCAAACAAAATACGTCGTAATGTTTGTCATCACAGAATAAACCATAACCATTTTCTACTGCATATGTTTCCAACACAACTCTTCTTTCTTCAGTTAAGGCTACAATAACAAATCAAATCAAAGTTATTCGCATATATTTTAGCATCGACACTGTAAAATGTTTTTGACTCCTAATGGGGGTAGTTATTTATTTGGTGTCCACCATACCAAAATGCGGCACAAGGCCGGAAGGTGGAAATAAGCAAGCTTCCTAAAGGAGGGACACTCTTGCCCAATCAAAAATTGCCTGTGCAGCCCCGTCCGCATTCCCCGGTAGGGGCGCCTCAGGAAACAAGTAATTGACTTGCCCCACCGGAAAGCCCGGTGGCAAGGCATGGGAGGGTAGACCTCCTAGGTAGTACCTAAGCGGTGTACCTCAGTCCGACAGATGCTGTGTCATATCTGGACCCCTCACCTGTTGGGCTGTGTCCAGAACTGATTCTTGACGAGTACTCTACCCTGGCTCCCTGCATCCGAAGCCGCTAGGAGACACATCCCCATCAGAGAACTAATAGGGTTAGTTATTTATTTGGTGTCCACCACACCAAAATATGGCCAAGGCCGGAAGGTGGAAATTGGAAAGCTCCCTTGCCTCATCAAAAATTGCCTGGGCACCATCGTCGGCATTCCCCGGTAGACGCGCCTTAGGTGAAAAGCAATTAACTTACCCCACCGGAAAGCCCGGTGGAAAGGCCTGGGAGGGTGGATCCTTGGTAGTACCCAAGCGGTGTACCTCAGTCCGACAGGTGCTGGGCCGTATCTCGACCGCTCACCTCTCGGGCTGAGTATCCAGAACGGATTCTTGATGAGTACGACTACTCTGTCTCCCTGCAGCCGAAGCCGCTAGGAGACACATCCCCATCAAAGGACTAATGGGGGTAGTTATTTATTTGGTGTCCACCACACCAAAATGTGCCACAAGGCCGGAAGGTCGAAATAGGCAAGCTCCCCTAACGGAGGGTCACTCTTGCCTTGTCAAAAATTGCCTGGGCACCCCAGTCGGCATTTCTCGGTAGCGGAGCCTCAGGCGACAAACAATTAACTTGCCCGACCGGAAAGCCTGGTAGCAATGCCGTGGAGTGTGGACCTCCTAGGTAGTACCCAAGTGGTGTATCTCAGATCTCAGTGGTGTATCTCAGACAGGTGCTGGGTCGTTTCTCAGCCCCTCCCCTGTCGGGCTGAGTTTCAAGACTCTGTCTCCCTGAAGCCGAACTCGCTAGGAGATACATTCCCATCAGACGAACTAATGGGGCTATGCTTATTTAGCCCTTCGGCCTCGACCTTTGCATTATTTACTGCCAAGACCTCATTTGCGGTCCGAAGAAGCTTAGGCACGAGGGCCAGTAGGGTCAGTTGAGTGTACGGGGGTCTTTCTATCTACTTTGATAGGTCTTGTGTGGAAAGAAAGACTTTATTAGTTTTCCCTACACTAGGTTTTCTATCATTCTAAACGCTTCATTCTTACCATTGACCTGCTTAAAAACGAACTCCCCAGCTTACAGAATGGTAGGTGATTTTTTGGTTCTGAAAAAAAGTAAAATATTTACAACAAACAAAACAGAAAAATATTTACATAAGTATTTTTAATTAATTGATGGGGGTGAGATGAAGGGGAGGGCGGCAAACTAGCAAACACCCAAAAAGAAAAAAAAATAAATAACCAAACAAAATGCCTATAGGGGCGGGTTAATAAGGGGGCCCTCCCTACCTACACTCGACTGTCTTTCGTTTCCTCAAACAAGGTCGAAAGCAAGCAGGCCGTCCCTTAGTTGGGAGTGGGGGATCTAAGGGACATTATTTCCAAAAATAACTTGTATCGGGCTGGGGTCGTAGGGGATGGACGGCGTCTTCCAAGGTAAATAAATACGCAAAGGGGTAGCAGATCGGGGGCAAAACAAAGTGGGGGACTGGGCATCCTTGGAAGTTCCCCTAGTGCCGATCGAAAAAACAAAGCATCTGGGAACAAGATCGATTCACATATCTGCCCTAGTCTAAGACTTAATAATGTTCTTTTTCCACTCTAGGTGGTTACTCGACCTAACTAAGCTACCCAAAAAGACTTTGATTGTCAGGGCTGGGTTCTGAATGAAACCGGCACCATCGGACCAATACCACTAGGGCGGGAAGACGAACTCGAACCTACCGCCTCGTCGTATGCACAAGTTAGTGCTGTGCACCCCCATCCTATTAAAGTCTATGCGATGTAATATTTTCCAATCGCACCTGATCTTTATTTTAAGTTGATGCTTAAAATAAGCAACCAGATCCCGATCCGAAACAGATCCAAACCCATAAACAATATTAAGACGCGGAACCCACGTCACTAGCCTAGCTACTGCTAGGATCGCTAGAAAAACCAACCGTTTTTCCCTAGTAAACGGCGGGTCCATATTGCTGACAACGTACGCTAAATCATGTGGCACCGACTGCTCGAGGTCGATGCGAGCCGTTACCTCCCGGCGTACTCCCAAAAGCTCCGTAATCAACTGCAAAGATAAAACGCGTGCTCTCTCGTCTCATCTTCGTCCTCCTCGTTGCACCGTGGGCAGGAGGGAAAGTAAAACTCCTTGCTCTTGGTATCCTTTGCAAGCCTGTCGAAAAGTGGCAGCGTGTCCCGGACTAGCCCTCACGTTAACGAAAATTCTGAATTATTCAAATCGCTAATGACAGGCGCCCAATTTCACAGCGAGAGAACTTCCTCCCTCGACATGTGCGCTCCACCAGCGGATCGTTTGCGGTCCCCACCACTAAATCCTGATATAGTATCCTCCTAGGCCGTTCAACATCACTGGACCCCAGCAATGCCCTAAGTTTCTGCGTACAGACCTGTCTACGGACGAACGGCTTCCCGCCCTTCCAAAGAAGTTTTAAAAGGAGTCACTCTAAAACCTTACAGCGATCCGCAGGCAGGGGAAGAACAGACAAGCGGTAAAGTATCAGCGGAAACACAAACGTTGAACATGCCTCCGCACGGTCCTTCAAGCACAATTTCCTCCGAATCCCAACTGACGCTTCGACCTTCGTCTCTACCTCCGACCAATTTTTGTCCAGCTAGAGTCCAGGTCCGAACCACACACCAAGAATCTTTACCGGGTTATCCGTCCAGCCGAACTCACCTGGAAGCGAGTTTACCCCGATCCAGGCACCCAAACGATGCCAACGTACTTGTGATTGACTATGGCCCCTGTGACAACTTCGTACTCAGCGATTGCCTCCTTCACCGCTATAATATCGCTACGTCGTGCAACGGACACGGTGACATCATCAGCGTATGCGGACACCCTGGCAAATTTGCCGCCAGGTAGAGCTATGCCGCGCAGGACTGTTCTCGTCGCCTCGTCCCTTGCGAGGGAAAGGCTCCAAAGCCAGGATATATAACAGTGTCGACAGCGGACAACCCTGGCGCACATACCGCGAGACCCCAAAGGACTCCGACAACCTACAATTTACTTGCACCACTACCGCGGGATCATGATACAGAACAGAGCCCCACTTGCGGAAGTCCGGACCAAAGCCGGTGGTCCCTACAACAGATTCCAAGAAACCATGGTCGACCTCATCGAACATCTTTGACTGATCTAAATTAATCAGCGCGGCTTCCTTGTCGTCTTTTAACGACTCTATGATCATGCGCACCAAGTGCAAGTTGGTTTGAATCAATCGACCCTTCACAGCGTTGTTCTGATCCGGCTCGACCAAGTCATCGATAACAACCTGCAGTCAGTTTGCAAGAACGCGGGACAAAATCTTCCACTCTGTGTTATGCAGAGTGATGGGCCTATAGTAATCTAAGTTCCCCTTGCCATGCCGTTCTCCCTTCTTCAGTAGTGTGACCACTCCTTTGGTAACCTGCCCAGGGATAGATCCCTGAACTAACCAGTGGTTAAACACACCCTTCAGAAGAGGCACAAACATGGGCGACAGCCTCAAGTAGAGTTCGTAGGGCAAATATATATATATATATATATATATCCGTGTATGTATGTGTGTGTCTGTTTGATTGTATATAATATATATATATATATATATATATATATATATATATATATATATATATATATATATATATATATATAATTTTCAGTTTGACTGTTTTCTCATCGGTTCGTACGTTGATTTGTTTGGAAAATTATGTGCAAGTTTGTTTATATTATTGTCATGTGCTACGGAAGAATGAGTCTAAAACAAACTTTATTTAAAAAAGACCTCCATGCCTCTTTAAATCATTTTCAGTTGGATGTTTTTACGTCGGTTCGTAGGTTGATTTGTTTGGAAAATTATGTGCGAGTTTGTTTATATTATTGTCATGTGCTACGGAAGAATGAGTCTAAAACAAACTTTATTTAAAAGAAAAATCCATGCCTCTTTAAATCATTTTCAGTTGGACTGTTTTCTCGTCGGTTCGTACATTGATTTGTTACTATTTATTACTTTTGGACTATTTATGCATGTGTATTTTGTATGTATATGTGTGTGTGCGTATGTGTGTGCATTTGTGTATATGCGTATATGTGTGCCTTTACGTGATTATGTTTGTATGTGTGTGCACAAACATACGTAAGTTGACGTACATTTGTATGTACGCATGTGTTTATTTCCATGTGTATGCGGGGTGGAGGGGGCTCCCGTAAGCAGTGGTGAAGGCAACCCCTCTAGGAGAAGTAAATCTCTGAGTTAAAAAAACATAAAGCGGGAGACCAGTACCCGCATTAAGCTGGTCTGCAGTTTGACTTGTTGCTGACTGTCTTGCGTTGCTTGTTGCTGGATATCAACATTTTGAACCGAGAGAGAGAGAGAGAGAGAGAGAGAGAGAGAGAGATATTTAGCTGTCGTACTAATATAAAACTCTGTAACACCTTCAGGTATAGATACTCCCTCAGGCATTTGTCTATAAAAAAAATGGTCCTATTGCTATGGAAATGTTGCGACGCGTGTAGGTCTGAAATGCTGGAAGCATGTAATAATTGATCTGCCTTCATTATATGTATCTATGTATAGGTGTATGTATGTTTATGTACATGTGTTTGTATGTGTGTATATCACTGTATATGTATGTATATATGTATGTGTATATATGTTTGTGTGTGTATGTATGTGCATGTAGTATATAGGCGTGTGTATATGTATTTATGCATGTGTGTATGTATGTAGATATATGTAGATGTATGCATGTGTATGTATGCATATATATGTGTATGAATGTATGAGCATGTATGCATACGTGTACGACTGTATATTTATGTATGTGTATGTATATGTAGGTAAGTGTATGCATATATGTATGTGCATATGTGTACGTATGGGTATATGTATGTATATGTGTGTATGTATTTGTATATGTGTATGTATGTATATCTGTATGTATGCATGTGTGTCTGTTTACGTATGTATGTGTATTATTCATGGTGTATGTATATATGTGTGTATGTGTAGATATGTATATTTGCGTTTATATATATATATATATATATGTATGTATGCCAATGACCGTCTTGTGTATGTTTATGTATGTATAGGTATGTCTATGCATGCATATATGTAATGTGTATGTATGTATGCATATATGTGGGTTATTTGTATGTGTGTATGTGTATGCATGTGTATATACGTATGCATGCGTGCATGTATATATATATATATAAATATATGTATATTTATATATATATATATATATATATATATATATATATATATATATATATATATATATATATATATGTATATGTATATACACCAGTGCCCGTCTTTAGTGTCATGTCTGCTTGTGCGTGCGAATTTTGCCGGCAGGACTACAGTCATTTTCGGCTAATGGACTTTCAGTACCTGAGGGAGTTGCACTCGTCTTACAAGACGTTGCAATCATCATATATGTGTATATATATATATATATATATATACGACACTAGCAGGCTACCCGGCATTGCTCGGTCGTAAAATACGCTTACATACATATTTTGATTAATACAGATTTCGTATTTATTATTGTATTATATTGGACCCAACATATGATGATGCTTTAATTTTTTTAATGACTCGTGCTCCACCACCGTGTATTGAAACCAAAACGTTTCGCTTACGATTTACGTTTTCTTTTGCCGTTAATGCATAAGCCATGAAAACATGTGTGTTGCAAGTCTAAAACTTAAAACATGAACTAATAACTACTACTCGTGCGCATTCATATTCGCAATATTATCATTTGCCCTTAAGCGGGCAAATTCCCATTCTTTAATTCTCACACTTTTGCACCGATTTTCTCCGGCTAAAACCCAAATATAAAGTGTCGCATGGGTTCGAATACCCTTTATATGAAGTTTTATGTCTGAAGACCAAAAACTGCCAGAGGAATTTAGTACGCAATATTGTTTACACAAGTATATGCGCATACATAAATACATATAGAAAGAGGTTTGTGTTTACTATAACTTTTTTATTACTCAAGTGAAAATCATTTTTGTAGGAACTATAAGACAAGGCAATCTAATACTCTACTAAGAGGCTTACTCATAGGAAAACCGACATTTTTTTTGTAGAAATTGTTATTGAATTGAAAATAAGTCATGTCATTTATAATTCTTATAATTTTTAGAAAAGTGTCGGAAGGAAACATATATATATATATAGTATTCATCCACTTATCAAGTTGACGGTCGGCAATGATACCCTCTGGCCATGGGCTCGGTGCCCGCAAATGTTCTCAAATACCTATTGATATAAACATTTGGCCGACGCCATTTCTTTAGCGAGCTCAATGTATTTGTTTTTTTGGGGTTTTTTAAGCAAAGAGCTTTCCGTTACGCAAATCAAGCAGCGGGTGAAATCGCTTACGACAGTGTTCTATCAAAGAATTCCTGACTCCGAAATCAGCATAAATTAGACCATTCTTGTGATGACTTTATCTCGCTTCATTGCGGCGTAATGTTGGTTCTGTGTAGTTCGAAGAGAGTCACTTTTCCAGAGTTTGCCTTTTATTTTTGATCATTTTCGTGTATTTATAAGGTTCTGATGATCCTCTTCCGGTGTGTTCCAATATGGATGCACAAGCATCTTTTGTCAAGGTTAGAATTCTTCTCTGACGCGCTGACTATTTAATCCAACATTTCACACCTCGGGTCATATTTCTTGTGGTGAGAGAGAAATAAATAACATGATTGTATACACATGAAACACTAGTGTCTGTATGTATGAAAATAATTGTTGAAATTTGTTTAAAACTATTATTATTTTAAAGCACCTTTAACAATGAAAGTTGACTCCTCTATTGTGAATTTTTAAAACCATTTTAATTTTAGTGCATACGCAACATTCCTACTTCTGGTCGTTGAATACTCTGTCTGACTGTTTACTATGAATAACCGCCGATTAATAGTTACTTAATTTTCTTGAATTAATGTGTTAATTGCCCGTGGTCTATGGTCCCCCCTCGCCAAACTTTCACAAGAAACACTCGTCTAGCTGTAAACACTATCAATAATTCCCCCCACTCTTTAGCTGTGCCTAAACCTAACCGTAGATTCCATGAACAAAGCTTCTTTCTTAGAACTGCACGCCTGTGGAATTGTCTTCCGTTTTCATGCTTTCCGGCTGACTACAATATGGTTGTCTTCAAGTCTAACGTAAATAAGTTCTTGATGAGCCGTTCCATATAAGTTATCAAATTTACCAAATTTTCATTACTAATGATTAATATATTGTCCAATTTCTACTGTACACTCTTTAACCATTATCCTTGAGTGGCATCTTGGCCTTGGTAATGTGGTGATGCCTATGCCTATGTAAAAAAAGGCAAAGCACTTGTGTGATTGGGTTCGAATCTCCTGACTAGCAGCAATAATCACCTTCTATAATGATGATTGTGTACGTATGAATCTCTAGCGTTTGTAGACATATTTGTTAATACTTACTAATACGTGTGTGCATGTATATATATATATATATATATATATATATATATATATATATATAGACTAGCAAAGTACCCATCGTTGACTGGGTTCAAAAACAGCCTACAGACAGAAAATGGATTCTGATTTATTAAAGTATGATTAGGTTATGAAAAGGAAGGGTTGTAAAGAGATAGCTTCGAATTTAGTGGTATGAAAACCAAAGCAAAATATGATGAAAGTAAAAATAAAATAGATAAACCCCATCATTTATTATACCATACCTGTTCACACAGAAACACTTATCACAATATTCTGTGGATCTACATTAAAACACCTTATTAAACTTTGTGACATATTTCCATTCTGTGGAGGTCAGGCGAGAACGAACAACCCATAATTTTATTATACCATATCACTTCAAACTGAAACATAATTATCAACGTATATTTATGCAGATAAATATAAAAAAGTATTTATTAAAGTTTGTGCCTATTTCCATTCTATGGAGGCCAGGCGCAAACGCAAACCCCACAATTTTAATGAACCACCGTTCTGCCAGATCAAACATACCCATTCCTGTGTCTCGATACATCTATCATTATATTATATATTATATATCAGTTTTTTTTTTAAATAGTCAACCATATAGGAGCCTATTCGTGACCACACACACACACACACATACACACACACAGTCAGCTTTATATTATAGATATCGTTCGTGATTGAAGGATTATCACCGAATGCTTTACACTTCTAATATTCTTATTGACATCGAAATCACATATGTTTTAATTAAATACATCGATTGCCTGCTTTCGTCGTGAATCAACTGTGTGCAGTACACAACACATAATGGTGTACATTGCACTGATAATAACCTATTTTTGAGTTTATATTGAAGTTTAAAATGCAATGTCAATATTATGCTTCAGTTGTACTCTTAGCAGAAACATTTATATATAATACTCCCCTGCATGTCTTATCAAAGAACTTATTGTTGACGCGTGCTATCTTGCATGTGCGATGACAGTACTTGTAAAAAGCACTTATAATGTAAGATTATGCGGAGTGACCCCCCCCCCAAAAAAAAAAACAGAGGACATTCAATTGTTTTTCTGAGCATTTTACAGTCAACGGAGAAAAAAAAGGCCTACCCTAGTGTTTTGATGTGATGTTTTGAATATACTAAACTAGTTATCACCAAAGTTTTATTTCATTCGGACAAAACACTAAGTAACCGGGCCTAATTAGTGTTGGGGCCTGTTTGTCGGGGGGGGGGGGGGGTTCACCCTGTATATGAGAGTTAAATTTGGCAAGAATTGGATTTTTTCTTCATCAATCGCATTTTTCGATTCAAGATTTTCGATATTTATCGGACATAGTTTTATACAGAAGCTATATACGAAAAATTCAAAGCTCATGAGTTATATTTATGTAAACTATCACAAAAATAAGTCTAGTAGTTTCGGAGTCCATAGGAAACGAACTGACACATTGGCGTAATCACTTTACACTCACACTATACACAAAAATCAAAATTCATGCAAATACGTTCGCATAAAAATTATCAAATGTTTGCTATGCCTTATTTATCAATAACTAGAATTTGACAATACGCAATGACTCTAGCGATGATCCATCGTCCACCCCTAAAATGTAAATCTCATCTACGCTTCTAAAACCCCCTAATAGATTTTTGCTGCCTATTTTACTCTACATATTCTAGTTATTTCTGAGGATTTTTACTCGCAATAATTTATTCAATCCTCCTACTGCAAAACCTCTTTCAATTAAAGAACCACGCAAAATGCATTTGTCTACACGTCAGATCCCTGCTTGACTCAATTGATACGTAATGCTAAATTACTGCACCGTGTTTTTATCTAATTGTGTACGATATAATCCATATAACTTACTCGCAAATGAGTATGACATATGCACAAAACCTCTTTCAATTAAAGAACCACGCAAAATGCATTTGTCTACACGTCAGATCCCTGCTTGACTCAATTGATACGTAATGCTAAATTACTGCACCGTGTTTTTATCTAATTGTGTACGATATAATCCATATAACTTACTCGCAAATGAGTATGACATATGCACATCAGACAACCCTTTGCAAATAAACATTAAAAACTCCATCGATAAAGGTGCTTTTTAAACGATTTCGATGAAAACAAATAAAGATGGAACGTTTACTGATTCTCATTCAATCTCAGTGAACCTTGGGTTTTCCTGCTAGTACACACACACCCACACACCCACACACACACACACATATATATATATATATATATATATATATATATATATATATATATATCGGATATTACACTTTGCCAACGTATGAAGGAAAACGTGCCAAACATTATCATCGTCATGATACGTTAAAAAAACTATGTTTCCTGATGAAGATTCTGTTATGCATTCAAGTATCGAATATCATTTTAAATGAATAAATATGTTTATTTATTGAAAGAGATTCTGCACTCGTCTTGTCTTTAACCGTTATTTGTTTTAATTTTGCATATATATATATATATATATATATATATATATATATATATATGGATATATATATATATATATATGTATATATTTTTACTCCCATAAATGTGTTTTTTTGTGTGCATACCCATTCATTTTTTTCTATTTACACAAAAGAAAATACAACTTTGTTATGTATGTGTTGTGGAAATGCATTCATCTGTAAAAGATCTAGCTAATTAGCATATTCTTTTAAACATTAATTTTAATTAATTCCCTATTAGGTTTTCTGGGTTTCTCACCATCGTCTTTAGTTTACTACTACGTGTAATTATATTCATACAAATATTCTACATGATATATACTTTCGTAATACTTGCGTAAAAAGCTTATAATAAGCACAAAGCTCTTACTATACATATTTATATATGCGTATATATACATATATATATATATATATATATATATATATTTGTATTAAAAATTGCCTACCAAACTCCCCTGTCAGTTTTTGGTCTATAGACATAAAACTTAATGTATAGGGTATTCAGGCCTATGCGAAACTTTATACTTTTGTTTTAGCCGGTGAAAATCTGTCCAAAAGTGTGAAAATTAAATAAATGGAATTTGACAAATGTATGCATGTGAAACGTAATAGCGTCGTTCACATTTTAATTTTTAGCCTTGTAGCAAACATGTCTTCATAGCTCAGGCAATGACTTTGAGGGAAAACATAAACCGTAAGCTAAACGTTTTGGTTTCGATTTTTCGTGGTGGCGCAGGAGTAATTTTCTAATCTTTTTAACCGTTACCATATATTAGGTTTGATATAATATATTAATAAATACGAAATCAGCATTTATCAAAATATATTTTAGCGTATTATACGACTGGGCGGCATTTTAGTGTATATATATAAATATATATATATATATATATATATATATATATATTATCATTTAGGCCCGGCGTTGACAGGGCGTTTGAAGTTGTATATTGAGCAAAAAAAAAGTGGTAGTAGGAAGGTAAACTCGAACCCGTACCGCAAAGCAGGAAAAGATAGGGGAAAACTGACATCTTTGCTGTTACGGCTACCGCCAAACCGGAAGTGACATATGTTTAAATAAAGGCTAGACAAAAAAGACGAAAAAAGGGAATGAGTTTCGAAAATATGAGTGAGAAAAGCGACCCCGCCCTGTAGAAAAGTGCCCAGTTTAAGGTGAAGAAATTAATGGTTTTAGCCAATTTTTCGGTATTTGTCGTCTGAAGGGTCGAGCTTCAAAACGATAATCTTGTGAAAATCCGCCGCCTGTGTTGAACGTTTTAGGTAGTCATGTAAACATACATACATACATTCATATATTGGTAGTATACATGTTCGACTCAAACCGATTAAAAGCTTGCCCTATCTCTGAATACCCTTTATGTAAAATTTCAAATATTTAGACCAGAAAGTGTCTTAGTAATTTGGTAGAGACCGCATAGGTCAATATTTTTTTAAACTCTGACCCTTAACATTTATTTATTTGGGCTCAAATAAAGTTATTAAGTTAGATCCATGTTCAAGGAACCTATATGTAAAATTTCAAGTGTTTAGACCCAAAATTGGCAGAAGAGTTGGGTAGAGTTCTCAAAGGTTAAATCGTTGAACTTTTACCTCTTAACAGCCTAATTTCTGTCGAAAAAATATTTGGGAAGTACTGTGAACTCGCATGCGTTGTTTGGTAATTTTAAGCAGTATAACCAAAGCATTTTATGATTTGGGCAAGATTTGTCACAACCTTTTGATTGGACGTGTATCAAACAAGGCACTAATGTCTAGATGTAAAAAGCTGTCATTCTCTTGTAGACATCTGAGACGGTGACTCCATATCGATCGCAGATTAATCAACTTGATGTCTTCAACAAACGCTGTCTTAGGTGGTCGATATGCAGATACCCACTTGAAGTAAAAGTGTCAACTGTTATCAATTCGCTGTGTAAAATGTAAGATAGAAGTTATTGAAACGTTGTTCACGCAGTCCCAACAAAGCTGAGCTTGTCACGTAGTAAGTATGAGTGATGAGCGAATACCGAGCATAGTGAGCTAAAAATTAAAGAAGCAGTACTAGCTAGCTTGATTTTCGATACAGGGACAAGAGGAGATCAAGCTTACCAACAATGGCCGCCTGAAGCACTGAGTGGTTGGCATAAGGCAAGAGCAAATGGAGGGCCCTCCTTTTGAATGGTATACGGGATTTTAAAGAAATTAATGGGGGTAATAGCAAAGACAAAAGTGAAAGAGATCGAAGTATTAATTTCGATTGCTACAATTCAATCCTACTCAGTTTTCCTCTTCTTCTACAAATCAGGCATTTGAATGAAATCTCAGAATCGTTATCAGCATTCAAACCAATTTTACATTTAGACACTCATATGTCACAAACGATTGGTTATGCTATCATCTATATATACGTGTTTATATAGCTATATCATATAATACGTGTTTGTACATATAATTTTATGCGCGTAATTATAATTAAAACATATTTTAAGCAAAATAGTAAACTACTGAAATAAATAAAAATAATAATATACAGTAGAACCCCGAGATATTGCATTAAAGATTCGTATCAAAATGCGGTACAGTATATAATACACACGTATATAATAAAATAGCACTATAAATAACACTCTAAGGCGGGGCAAATAGGGTAATCAATGGCCGGCTAAACATAGTATTATACATCGTAACCTGAAAATCATGGACTTACCGTATCCCGGGGTTCTAGTGTAAAAAAAATACGTCTTGCCATAAAAAACGAAAATAAAAGAGTTAATTTCTCTCTTAACAGCTGAGGACGCTAAAATTTAAAATATAAAAATAAGCAACGGTAACAGAAAAACTGCTTGTGTGTGTGTGTGTGGGTGTGTATGTGTGTGTGTGTGGGCGTGTGCGAACTCTGAATTGGAGTTAAATGTGACTATTTTCCAGTGTTCTAATCTTTTGACTGGCTTGAACAATAATCTTTATGATATATAGACTATATTTACATATTTATTATTAAAATAATAATGTGTAGCCTGTTCTCAGTTAAGCTTTTAATGAGTAATAAGAGAAACAGCCCAAAACTTAAAATGCATGTTAGTTGTTTTGCACACTGTCATGGCAGATGACTATAACTGAACGCATCCGAGATTATGTATAGGGTTTTCCTCATCTTATATGTACACATGTATGAAATGCTAATTAATTATCTTGCTCAGAAATTGAGTTAAATGTTACTCTTGTTACGGTATTCGAATTGTGCGACTGAATCGAGTGATTATCTCTACACGGATGAGCTCGTAATGGTTTAACTGTATACGTATGTAGATAATATTTATGCGTTTATCATTAAAACAAATATGTATTTTAGAATCGTATATATATATATATATGTGTGTGTGTGTGTGTGTGTGTGTGTATGTGTGTGTACTAGCAAGGAGGCTTGACGTTTCCGCCATTAAATGTGGATCAACAAGTGTTATATTATCACATACATTTATTTTCATCGAAATCGGTAAATTGCCATTTTTTAAATCCAATATAGTAATTGTTTGCTCTAGTTACGGACGCCCAACGCGTTGTATCAAAGGTAGTTTCACATGCCTTCATGTAGTGATTTTGTTCACAGTACCTTGAATTCTACATTCCACTGTATAGAACCTTCTGTTGATTCATAACATCATTTATAATCAATGGCTTTACGGAATGGTTTAAATGCAAATGTCAAGTATCATGGATCAATTGTGTTCTAAACAGAAGATATCATTTCGAATGCGCCTCTGTCTTATTAAAGAGCATACTGTTGATATTATGAAATAATTTTTACATAATTACTTGAATTAAAGTTAAACACACACATATCAATCATGGTTCAATTTTGCTTTAAAAAAGAAAAAATCGAACGTGCTCCGTTCGAATTTCTGCGAATCTAGAGTGTATTTTATAGGCGGAACCTTTCTGCTTGTGATAATACTCATATGCATTCATATTCAAATAGATAATATTCAAATGCACTTGTTTTATTAAGCTGTGTAAAAGTGTCAACTTTCGTATTAATCGGACTTTCTTTCTTTAATCAAATTCTTTTTTCCATTATCGATTGTCGATACTTATGGGGGCACATTTTGATACTAAACCTACATGAAAACATCCCCAGGTACATCATGTTCCTTCGTGTGAAATTAAAAAAAAATTCTACCAAATCGTTTTGGAGTTCATAGAGAACGAAATCAAATACTCACTCAAAAGCAGACAACGTTTCTTTTATATAATAGTATATACATAGACATACAGATATTTTTATGTCTATAAACTCCAAGTTAGAGCTAAACGAGGCAGCCAAATTCCGCACCTCACTTATTTTTAGTGTGCGTGATCAGACGCGTGAACATAAGAGGAGGTGACTTAGCCCACTGTTGTTTCTTGGTTGCCTTATTGTCGTGTATTGCAGAAAAAATAAAGAAATAGTAACCATGGATTTTTATGCACCTTACATTTGATTGCATGCAGAATGTTAACATGCAAATCTTTAGCTACAGCTAACTCTCCAACCTCAAACTTCAGGAGTACAAAGCGAATGTTCTTTAATTGTTCTCTAATGTATTTTATGACGCTCTCCTCGATCTATGGCGGATACCTGCAATTGTTTATGTGTATACGTCCCTCAGTCAGCTAAATCTATCAATATCTCTATACAAGTTAAAGTGTATGTATGTCTGTGTGTGTCTGCGTTCATTTCCCTACGCAACAACTTTGTCAATTTTCAGTCTACAGACTCGGAATTTGAGATACATGGTATTGAGATTAAGGAAAATATTTGTAATCCGTTTTCGGTCAGAAATTTGGCTGTTAAGTAGTCAAAGTTCATCAATTTGACTTTTGAGAACTCTACCCAACTCCTCGGCCAATTTTGGGTTTAAACAATTTAAATTTTAGATATAGGTTCCTTTGACTAGGATCTAACTTAATAACTTGATTTGAGCCCAAAACAGTAAATGTAAAGGGGCTATACTAGGAGTCAAATTAAAAAAAAATTGACCGCTGCGGTCTCTACCAAATTAATACGAAAATTTCTGGTCTAAACATTTGAAATTTTACATAAAGGGTATTCAGATATAGGGCAAGGTATGTAATCCATTTGAGTCGACAATTTGAGCTACCAATATATAAATGTATGTATGTTTGCATGTATGCTTAAAACTTCGACAGAGGCGAGGGATTTTCACAAGATCAGTATCGTTTTAACCTCGACCCTTCAGACGACAAATACCGAAAAATTGGCTAAAAACATTAATTTCTTCACCTTCAACTGGGCACTTTTCTACAGGGCGGGGTCGCTTTTTTCACTCATATTTTCGAAACTCATCCCCTCTTTTCGTCTTTCTTGCCTAGCCTTTATTTAAACATATGTCACTTCCGGTTTGGCGGTGGCCGTAACAGCAAAGACGTCAGTTTTCCCCCTATCTCGTCCTCCTTCGCGGTACGGGTTCCAGCCTGCCTTCCTACTACCACATTTTTTTGTGCTCAACATACACCTTCAAACACTCGGTCAATGCCGGGCTGAAGTGCTAGTATATATATATATATATATATATATATATATATATATATATATATATATATATATATATATATATATATATTTAAATAAGGGAGGTGCATCAACAATGTGTATTTTTTAACATTATTCTATTATTCCGTGTTTTGGTTTTTATTGAAAATTATGTTTAGATCATTGTAATAATGTTTATAAATCATTGAAATCGTTTTTAACTCGTTTCAGACGTTCTGTGAAGCGTCCTCTTCAGAAAGTCTTATAATGTGAGACATTTAGAATATACTCAATATGTGTTTAAAATGTAAAAGAACATTTTCGTAGTTCATTTGAAATGTCTCCGAGCGGTGGGAACATGTGTAAATGATTCTACTTTTCATTCGTATTTTCAATTTTTATTACTGGTTCGTTGGGGTGGACTGTGGTCACAGCTGTCTTCTCTCTCTCTCTCGCTCTCTATCTCTCTCTCTCTCTCTGATTGTGTTTTTACTTATCTTTCTTTGTTTTTTCTCATTTTTTTTCCTTTTATCTCTTACTTGAGTGGAGGTGAGGGGCGCATTGGTACTTGGTCAACTGGGTGCATAGGGTAGTGTATATATATATATATATATATATATATATATATATATATATATATATATATATATATATTATTTTTAAAATATACTTATCCACTGACACGTATTTTGTCGTCTGCAACTCATCAGAATGGGTGAATATATATATATATATATATATATATATATATATATATATATATACATACATATATATATATATATATATATATATATATATATATATATAGATAGATAGATAGATAGATAAAGTGAACGTGTCAGGTTTTTTCCCCCGTTCTTGTACTCTTTCGTGGTACGGGTTCCAGCCTGCCTTCCTACTTCCACTTTTTGTTTTGTTTTGCTCAACATACACATCAAAACACCCGGGCAACGCCGGGCTGAAAGGCTAGTATATCTATAAAAGTGAACGTGCATGCGCGTGTGTCTGTCTGTATGTACATTTCCCTACGCAATAACTTTGTCAATTTAAAGTCTACAGACTCGGAATTTGATGTACAGGGTAATGATATTTGGGAAAATCTTTCTGATCCGTTTTCGGCCATACATTTGTCTGTTAATGAGTCAAAGTTCAAGGATTTGACTTTTGAGATGTCTACGAAACTCCTCCGGCAATTTGGGGTCTAAACACTTGAAATTTTAGATAAAGGCTCCTTGGATATGGATTGAGCCCAAAACAATAAATTCTAAGGTGTCATAATATGGGTCAAAGTATAACAAAAAAATGACCTCTGCGGTCTCTCCCAAATTACTCAGACAATTTCTGGTGTAAACATTTGAAATTTTACATAAAGGGTATTTTCAGAGATAGGGCAAGCTTTTTCATCGGTTGGGGTCGTGGCCAATATATAAATGTATGTATGCATGTATGTATATATGTATGGATGTATGTATGTATGTATGTATGTATGTTTGCATGTCTGCCTAACACTTTCGACAGAGGCGACGGATTTTACCAACATCAGTATCGTTATATAGGTCGACCTTTCATACGACTAATGTCGAAAAATTGGCTTAAAACATTAATTTCTTCACCTTTAACTAGGCACTTTTTTGCAGAGGTCGCTTTTTTCGCCGATATTTTTGAAAGATATCCTCTCCTTTCGATTGTCTAGTCTTATTTAAACATAAGTCACTTCAGATTTAACGGTGGTCGTAACCGCAGAGACGTCAGGTTTTTTCCCCCCGTTCTTTTCCTCCTTCGCGGTACGGGTTCCAGCCTGCCTTCCTACTACCACATTTGTTTTTGCTCAATATGCACATCAAAACACCCGGGCAACTCCGTCAGTAATGAATAAAAGACCGAGAGTTTTCAACAAAATACATCAACCGATGTTTTTATTCCCTTTTTCTTATTGAGAATTAGTATGCCAACCGCAGTGCAAACATAGAATATAATCGAATCTTACCTACAAACTCCGACTGGTTTAACGGGAAAAGGCCTGGACTTCCCAGAAGCTGTCTGAAACTTTCATCACTGAAGGAAAATTCATAGTAGTAGTGTTTGATACGAGATACCTGTAAAAAGAAAATATAACTTTCGTTCACACTAACTGAACTACTTATGTCTGGTAGTCTATTATTTTAATCAAGCCGAATAAACCGAGGTATTATTGTTCTGGATGTGTTCTATACATAAATGATAAAATGTAATAAAATTATAATCTTACCTTCTGAATTGGGGTATATTTGGGAAAATGTATCTAAATATTTCCATATCCCTCGCTCAGTCCACTTTTATTCAATTAATCAGAAACATTGTTTAATAATTATTTAAGCATTTAGAGAAAGATTGACTATCTTTTCAGTGTTGCTTCGTATTTCTTTTATATTGAAATCTAATTTAATTCTTGAATCTGTGCACAACGTACATAGATATGAATAGCAGATATCAAAACACCAATCGTTATGCCACATAATAATAGACATTAAAGCATACTGTTTATTGATACTTTAAAAGTAAGCCTTTGCAGACACGTTGCAGTTTCTTAAGTGGTTATGCTTGTGACTTAAAGATTGACAGGCTTAAACCAATATTAGCATATATACACATCTGGTTGCTCAATTATTTTTCTGTTGCACCTTAAATCAAGAGAAAATTATATTTAATATTTGCAATCTGATTATTCCGCTTATTCGGAATACAGTTATTATATTGAGTATTATTTGCACAGAATTTAAGCCCCTGTAATATCCGACCTTTTTCAAATGTGTTTTGTTGAACTCTGGAATCTATCTGCCGAACTGCAGAAATCGCCTCTTTATTTAATTCAGCTGTTTCGGTTACAATTTTAAGTAATTCGTCAATTGTGTTATTTGTGTCGCCCACACTGAGAACTGAAGCTCTTCTGAGTGTTGAAGTTTCAATCTGAAATGCGAGCGCTACTCAGAATGCAATTTCGAATGACTTCTACTCTATGA
Organism: Euprymna scolopes; assembly: GCF_053919585.1. Lineage (NCBI taxonomy): Eukaryota > Metazoa > Mollusca > Cephalopoda > Sepiida > Sepiolidae > Euprymna > Euprymna scolopes. The sequence continues at coordinate 86,972,245 of NC_136497.1, read as the reverse complement.
TGGCTGACGGAAAAAGATCACACAAAACCGGTGAATTATATACAGGTTTATATCCGAAATGTGGGTTGGATTTCAGAGTGTTCCGGAATGATTCCCGTGTTTAAAATAATACACATAAAAAAGGTCGAATTTGGATTCGATGAGACATTGTAAACAAACAATTTAGATGAGATTATTAGTTTGATTATTCCGAACATTACACAATATCAAGCCTCATTTTTAAAATTAATATAATTTACATGTAACAAAATGAAAAAATAATCAGTAAACATTATATGAAATTATTCTGAAAAATAATCTTATTTCTTTTTCGTAAAAATCAAGTGTAGATTTACTCACACATTTTACAACAAAACGAAAATATAATAATACTAGCAGTTCAGCCCGGCTTTGCTCAGGCCCTATGTACTCTTCATAACTTTATGTGCATATATATATATATATATATATATATATATATATATATATATAAGTTTTACTCATGTCCAGGTAACCTACATCTAAAATTTCAAATATTTGGACAAAAAAATTGGCGAAGGAATTTGGTTGAGTCTGCAAAATTCAACTTTTTTACATTTTGACCTCTTGGTAGCTAAATTACCACCGAAACCACATTAAAAGCTTGCTGCGTGTCTTAGTATCCTTTATGTAAATTTTCAAATATTTACATTCAAAATTGGTTTAATAGTTTGCTAGAGTTTGCAAAGGTAAAATCTTTTGAACTTTGACATTTTGGCAGCCAAAACTTTGGCCAAAAACACATTAAGAATTTTGTCCAATGTCTGAATCCACTTCATGTAAAATTTAAAATGTTTAGACCAAAAATATGTTGAGTAATTTGGTAGACACCGCAAAGGTCAATTTTTAAACATCCTAGACCCTAATTTGGACCCCTTAAAATTTATTGTTTTTGGTTCAAATCAAATTCAAAAGGTTTCTTCATGGCCAAGTAACCAACATCTTTCATTTAAAAGTTTTAGACCCAAAATTGGCGGAGAAGTTTCGTAGAGTTTTCAAATGTCAAATTATTAAACTTTAGCCCCTTGACAGCCAAATTTCTGGTCAAAAACGGATTAAAAAGATTTTCCCACATCTCAATGCTTCTAATGTCAAATCTCCAGTATGTAGACTAAAAATTCATAGAGTAGTTCAGTAGAGAAATATAGACACACACAGACACACACAGAGACAATTTCACTTTTATAGATATATAGATTACATTTTATATATGTAGAATAGATTGTTTATCCTTCTTCAATTTATTATTTTTTGACAATAACTAACTGCAAACAAGGCATAATAAGTGCTTGCATTATAAAACACAGCTTTATAAGGACAATCTGAGTAGAGTGTTGGCCGCAAAATATTTGTTCATATTTTGTATATAGGTGTTCATATTAGTACTGACGAGGAAATTGGTATACAGGAAAACGATTTCAAATTTATTTTTAAACTATAATAACGCCTTCCGACAACAAGTGGCTACTACAATATAGGGAGAGTTTCAAACCTGTTTCGCATCCAAAAAAGTGCACTAGTTTCATTGGAGCACATTTAACTATTTGTAAGTACAAAAGAAAGTCACTAAAGTTATGCATTAACATATGAAATAAGATGCTAAAACAAAATGAAATATATATTTTTTGTTTAGATTTTACATATATAACTGTGTTCATTAATTTTAATTGAGTCATAAAATCGATTAATATCAAGATAGAAAGCATATTGGTTCAATGTTTATGTGATATGAACAATTCTCTGCTTACTTAGATTTATAATTGCTATGGCGTGTAGCCGTACATTTGAGTGGGGAATGCCTGAAAAACATACAATGTTCGGATTAAGAACGTGTGCTTGCAGATGACTCTAAGTTTGTTTCTGTATGTTAATTAGATTTTATTCATTAGTCATTGATAGATATGAGCTGCAGACTTCCCATATATATATATATATATATGTATATATATATGTGTGTGTGTGTGCGTGTGCGTGTGTGTGTGTGTGTGTGGCTGTGTGTGTGAGTGTGTGTGGACATTTATGAACCTATATATTAACGAATTATTTCATCGACAGACTTGAGATTAAGTATATAGGGTATTCAGAGATGTGGACAACTTTTAGTCACTTTACATCCGGAAAAAAGGCCTGCAAATGGCCAAAATTGAACAATTGGTACTTGCAGCGTCATTGGATATTTGTTTGTACACTGATTCTCGGCGGTAAATGCGCCAACCGTTCACATTATGTAAAGAATAAGTAGGTTTGCAAACACTTACTTAAATATCGTGTCAAGCTTGCCAAATCCTTATCGTACTTAATTAACTGTCTTTAGATCTTGGTTTCGATCTTAGCTCGAGTATTTTTCTACTTTCACAAAGTAAACTATGTAGAATGCATAATGAGTAATGTACATTTCTCAGGTTTTTCCCACGCTTTTTTTTAACTTCATTTGTTTTAAGTATTAAAACATTACGTTTAATACCCACGGTATTTTTTGTTTACATTAAATCAGTATTTTGCATTAATTTAAATATAATATGTATGCGTATTTTACGGCCGTTATTATTTCAGACTTAAATCCTGATCGTTACTTTTTATCTCATACTTCACAAATTGTTTTACATTTTAGAGAAATCCTGTAAAGATAACTATTTTTTTTTAATTCGATTAAAAACACAACTAACGTTCATTTCAGTTGATGAACTCTCGACGTTCTTATTTAATAAATTTTAGTCGGTAGATATGTTTTATTATTTTCAGATTTTATAAAAACAAAATTAATACAGGCCGTGTTAATAACAGAATCCGTCTTGTGGAATTTTATGTTTGTTTTTTATTTAATAATTGGGTCTTGCATTGCACTGAGGAGATCGCACTGTTGCGTAAGTTAACTATTGTATAATTATGTGTCAATAGTAGGGCCAAAGCAATTGTCTGCAAGTTATAAATAAAATAATAATATTTGTAAAATAAGTGACTGTATCATTATTAGGTCTAGGACAACAGCATATTCTTTCCATTGTTTTGACGATGGAGTGTGTATCCGTTGATATCTTGTATGCTTTTATATAAAGTGGTGTGGTTCTCGGTTGATTTTCTGTGTCTAACTGTGTCAGATAAATTTCTGAGAGTCAAAACAATGAAAATAATATGCAGTTTTTATAGCCCTAATCATTATAGAAAACATTCACCATATGAAGGTAAAACGTTGCATCAGCCGAAACTTGTTAAGCGATGCTCTTTGTGTACACAAATCGAGCTTAGGCGTTTGAACAATGTAAAAATCATCGTTAATTCACTACCCGCAAAGCAGCAGACGAATAGCGTGATAGATAGAAGCCTTGACTGTCGTTTGAGCGGTCATATTTCGATACTGGCTTGAGGTAGTTGCCTGTTTAGGCGGCAAAAAGAAAGCCCGTACTTGTAATTTTTTCAAAAACTGCAAATTTAAGCTAAATTTAATGTAACTGTTTAAACAAAGTATATCTCATTTGCTGGCCTTTTATTCTGCTATATTTTACCTGTTTATATTTTACTTTTAATTGAAATATTCTAGTGTTCACGTTAATTAAAAAAAAATAACTTCAAATTGAGGAGGCAAAATGAAAGTCCGCACAATGAAAAATTGTTATTTAATGTAACTTTAGGGTATTAATGCAACACAAATACAAGAACACAATGAACTAGTTATTATTTAGTAGCATAGACTTCTGAAATTTGACAGCCGGCAATTTTTTGGGAATTCCTTGAATTAGACTGTAACAATACTCCGGGGAAAGGGAATCCCACTTTTCTTAATTTTTTTGGCAAAAGATCTTCCAAATATGAAATTTTATCATTGCATTGCTGTTGCTTGATGTAATGCCATACGTTTTCGATAGGATTGAGGATTGTGCAGGCCACTCCAAACACGGAATATCATGCTCTTCCAGGAACCTCTTGGCATTGCCAGCTGTGTGAATGGGGGCATTATTCTGCATGAAGATGGGATTATCATCCAAATTCCGACCAATATAGAGTAGAAAATGCTCAGTCAACATATTAATGCACTTGGTCGAATCCATTCGACCTTGAAAGCGAACTATAGTCGCTGGACCTTTGGTACTAATAATGCTCCATCCCAAAACTGAACCTCCGCAACCTTGAAGTGTTGAGCCTGAGCACCTAGGAATAAATTCTTCGCTTTACTTCCGACGGACGTACTGCCTACCATCACTACCTATCTTATTGAACTTGATTTCGTCGCTAAAAAGCACTTTTGACAAATAGAAAGAGTCATGAACTTCATTGCATCTGACGAAGTCCAGACGGCGCTTTCTGTTCTCTACAGAAATCATTGGTTTGCGCCTTGTAACATATCCTCGCAAATTAAATTTCTTTAATCTGTTCTTGACAGTAGAAAGAAAGCATTTTTAACAAGATTACACTGTTGTTGGATTTGATTAGCCGTTTCAAATCTGTTGTTTAGGCTGCGGATCTTGATAGCATTGTCTTCCCTGTTAGAAGTAACTCTAGTACGACCAGATTTAGGGGCATTACGAACACTGCCGGTGTTTTGGTGCTTTTGGAATCTTTCGTGCCGTTTTCTCATCACATGTCAATCTGCGGCCGATTTCTCGATTGGATAAACTGTGCAAAACCATCAGGACACTGGCAGTGTACTTAATGCCCCTAAATCTGCTCCTCCTAAAGTTACTCTTACATAGAAGACAATGCTATCAAGATATGCACTATCATAAACAGATATGAAACGGCTCCCAATATGCAACAACAGTATAATCTTGTTAAAAAATGCTCTTTTTCTAAAGTTAAGAACAGACTGAAGTAATTTAATTTTCAACGCTGTGTTGCCAGACGCAAGCCAATGAGTTCTGTAAAGAACAGCAAGCACCGCCTTGACTTCGTCAGATGCAATGAAGACCATGACTCTTCATATTAATCGAAAGTGATTTTTACTGACGAAAGCAAGTTCAACAGGCAGTGATATTAATATTACGTCCGCCAAAGAAAGGACGAAGAATTTAATCCTACAGTTTCAACGTTGCAAAAGGGTGGAGTTTTGGTCTTTTTTTTTTTTTTTTTTTTTTTTACAAAGGCATCACCACATTATCAAGGCCCAGAGGCCACTCAAGGATAAGGGTTAAAGAGTGTACAGTAGAAATTGGTCAATATAGTAATCATTAGTAATGAAAATTTGGTAAATTTAATAACTTATATGGGACGGCTCATCAAGAACTTATTTACTTTAGACTTGAACACAACCATATTGTAGTCAGCCGGAAAGCAGGAAAACGGAAGACAATTCCACAGGCGTGCAGTTCTAAGAAAGAAGCTTTTTTCATGGAATCTACGTTTAGGTTTAGGCACAGATAAAGAGTGGGGGAAATTATTGATAGTGTTTACAGCTAGACGAGTGTTTCTTGTGAAAGTTTGGCGAGGGGGGACCATAGATTGAAGCTCAGTTGAACACTTTCCATGAAAATAACGATTTCAATGGTTTAGCGCTGATAGTTCGCTTGCAAGGTCGAATTAATTCGACCAAGTACATCGATATGTTGACTGAGAATTGTCTACTCTACTTTGGCCGTGATTCGGATGATGATCTCATCTTAATGCAGGATAATTCTCATTTGCACAGCTAGAAATGCTCCTTGAAGAGCATGATATTCCGTGTTCGGATTGGCCTGCCCGATCTACAGACCTCAATCTAATCGAAAACGCATGGAATTACATCAATCAACAGGTACGCAATGATAAAATTTTTAATCTGGAAGAAATTTCGACAAAAACTAAAGAGAAATGTTATACCTTTTTACCGACTAAGCAGACTAATTCAATGAATGACCTTAAGATTGCCGACTGTCAGATTGCAGAAGGGCTATCCTACTAAATAATAACAGGTTCATTGTGATTCTGTGGTATTTGTGTTCTAATAATGGGCAAAAGTAGTATGGATATAACAAGTTTTCATTGTGCGGAGTTTCTTTTACTTTCTCAATTTGAAGTTTTTTTTAAATTGACGTGAATATTGGGATATTTCAATTAGAAGTCAACTATGAACAGGTAAAATTATAAATAAATAAAATGCGAATCAATAGTGCAGAGGTTGATTAGACAGATACATTCAATGTAGCTTTCACTGTCGATTTTTTTAAATTACATAAAAATTCCTTCGCTTAATAATTAATATATACATATATATTATATATATATATATATATATATATATATATATATATATATATATATATATATAATGCAGCTTGACAGGGATTTATATTATGACCCATTATTTTATTTTAGCTTTTTTATACTGATGAGTCTGTATTTAGGCTTAGAAGACTACGCGATGATAAGGGTCAATATGATTGTAAATTGGATGCTGAACAATATACTCCAAGCTGATTAGAAACAATGGGTAGAGAGTAAAAGATAACTTTTCTTTAAATGATGACCGAACAATTACTTTTGACATCATGCTAGAGTTTACTACGTTTTAGTAGGAAGTGAATTAGTTCCATCGCATTGTGTTCACAAAAGTTCGATGGCAATAAATTAAGATTTTGTAGGCACAGTTTTCACAAAAAGTGCTTTTTTAAAAAAAGTTCTAAAACTCTGGCTTGTGTACGACTCATTGTAATGTTTTTAATATATATTGAATAGAAGTGTTGAATATTAGTAAATGTTTTCACATGACTGAAACAGAAAAATAAATGCACAATATCTGGTCATAAACTCAGGAAGTATGTGTTACAGTTCAACTAAACATTTTATGTTATTTAATGCTGTGCTAGATAAAATTCTATAGAGGATGGAAATAAAGCCAAATATTATAAATAATTACTTTAAGTACTAGTAGTTATCTAATGAAATACGACTAAAATTCGGGAGTAAGATCAGTATAAAGAAATTGGAAGTATGCGATATTATCTTTGGCATACGCTATTACAAGATTAGTCAATGAGATGAGATCTTAATATTTACTTACGGGTGTATTTGTCCAATCCCACTTGACAAGGACTGCATTAAAATTAGGCCAGAGATCGACCCAGACTTCGAACTTTCCAAAACTGTAGTCTGTCGTTGCCATTATAATTAGATTTTTTATCTGTAAAGAAAAATATTTTTTCAAGTAAAATACTGAAGCAAAATATGAAGTAATTTATACAATATAAGTTGACGGGCGTGTGTATGCGTTATCTCAATAATAAATAATATTTCAATGCATTTTATGGACAAAGAAAAAGGTTCTGTATTAAAAAAAATATATAATGAGAAGAATAGAATGAATAACAAGTTAAGCATGCATCCCCCCGTTAATATAGAGGGAACGAGGTGTAAAAAAGTGACTAAGTTCAGCATTTGTCACTCCCCACACATTTCGCCTCAAAATTCCCCAGGGGGCGTACAATCCTGAGGAAATTGAACAAACAGTGAAGTATTAGGCCTCAACATATGTAAATTTGAGTTCTGCACCACGCATAAAAAGAAATAACTAAGTCCATCATTTGCCCGGAAATTCTCTAAGACCTGATATATTTAAATTTGAGTTCAACATCATGCAAAACTGGGAAATAGACATATACTTAAAATTTTGGACAAATATTATAATGTAGTTTCCCAAAAGAATGGAGTGTTTTTATTAGCCATAAAAGAGCCCCTGTGGTACATCCAAGAGTTATCGAGAAGTAAAGACAAACAAAATTATATAGAAATCGTTTAATTACAACTTGTCTGAGCGTTTTATAAAACTCCAAGGCATCAATGTTTTTAATAAGCACGAAAGTGCCAATTTTAGCCATTTTAACCTGAAAGGAATCCCTAGAAGGCAAACGGCGTTTTCCCGGGAAATCTGTTCTGTTACTTTTTTACTCATATCATGTTTAATGCTTGTACAATAGTTCCAAAAAATTCCAAGGCGTAGTTATCAAGAAACGTGCGGAGAGACCAAGGGACGAACGTACAAGGGTGAGTTTACAGGTCCACCCACCTTTTGTCATGGAACCAATGACGTATGTCTATTTAATACTATGAGAAATGTGTCAGTAATAAAATTAAAATTAAACCTAACGGTCAAATCGGCAATTGCAGAAGGTAAGGGAGGTAATTCAGTAAAAGGAATGTGAAAATCGTTTTAATGAGTTACAAAAGATAAAAACAATAAATATACAATAATTTATACTAACTTCATTAAAAAACAAAAATGAACCGACAGAATAAAGACAAAACAACGGCAGAGAAATTTTATGTAGATAAAGGAACAGGGAAGAAGATGTATAGAGAGAAAGCGGTTGGAAAAAGTGAAGGCGGTTGTGGTTTAAAGAAAGATGCTTAATAGATTTTTTTAACTGCATATACTGTTGTTTGGGTTGCCATAATAGTATACTAATAAAATAGTTATTACGTTTTTCTTTTAAAAAAATGTTGTTTGTGTTCATAGCATTCAATACTAGCGGTTGGTACCGGGTTTTTAGATACGTGTGTGGTTGGAAGTGGTAAAATGAAAACAAAGCGAAGTAATAACCCAGTTTAAATATTATAAAAATAAACTCTGTTAAAACTATCAAGAAAAAAATCTTGAAAAAAAAAACAATTATAAAAATAAAGGTGATGCAATACGAACGGTCCGGCGGTGACCGGGTGTTTGAAAAATCCCCAAAAATTTGATTTTCGAACTAGAATCATTGAGGCGTAAGCGCCCAAAAAACAAAAATGAAAAAAAAAACGTGATTAATTAACTAAAAAGTGAATTAGGTCAACTATCAATTCCACAGTGAACGAATTCTAAATGAAATTTTTTTCCTCGAATTTTAATGAATTTATTTGTTTTAGTTTTAATTAAAGTGTAATGCAAGTGAATTCACGATATCGTTGCGTTGTAATAATAAACAGTAATGAAATTATTCTTTGCGTAAAAATAAATGTTTAGTTGCAAGCAATAATAAATAAAGGTATAGTTATATCTCAAGGTTAGAGTCGTTTAAACCGGGCCTTGATAAGTGGTGACCACCGTGTAAAAAAAAAAACTGGTTAGTCCCGCAGGTTGCGTCTTACACTAACGAAAAAAAGCAAAAAGAAAACAATAATAATAATCGCGTTTTCTTTTTATATATTTTTTCTTTTTATTTCATTTAGGGTAAAAACAGAAAGCTTTAATCAGGCAAAGAAGATAAAAAAAAATGTACGATTCCAAACCGGTGTTTCCTAGTACTGTTTCTTGTGAACGCATCCGATGCGGTGTAAATGGGGAGCGGGAAAAGGAGGAATCTAATAGAGAGAAAAGATGTTGCAACTTCTATTTAATCTAACCGATTTTGGCAGTGAACTCTCACCGGGGAAAATATGGGAGTGTACGGTTATCGAAGAAGTGTAAAGTTAATAGGCCTTTAGCACACCTCAGATCCTGTGCTGCAGTTTGTGCACATTACATTTGCATGTAATGTCTTGATTTTTAATCCTATTAAGGTCAAACTCACACGGGAAACATGAGTTCATTTTATTTATATAGAAGATATAAAAGATAGAAAGAAAAGAAAACAGAAGAGAATAGATATTCTTGAACACACTTCACGACTTAAACAACCGATAGCGATTATCAAAGATAATGAGCGACATTAAAAATACTGATGGTGCATTGAACTCTACAAACAATTGGTGCCATTACAATTATTTCTTAACTTTCTACTTGTTTAGATAATGATCGGAAAATTTAACTGACAAAAAACGCAGATTTTTCCAGTTGCCGATAATAACTAAGTTAGCGGGCGTATCAAATTTCTAATCGAAAGTGTATATATTTGATGAATATTGATTTTTAGATTAAATCAGTAAAAGCATCTGTGGGAAAAGGGTGGCGTCGAAAGACGTCAGAGTCAGTTTTAATTGATATAAATTTGAAAGATGGGAAACTTATGTTAGACATAGAGACTATCGATAAGACTCTAACAACACACAAGCGTATTTACCAAGGTATGAGTGTATAATGTTTGTGCTAGGATTCTCTCTTTATTATATTTTCAACAACACTTCTGCCTCGCCGATCTTCAATACTGTAAGCTTGGTAATGTTATATAAAGGCGAAGAATGGATACGTAACCAACGCAAAGGACATAAAAATACAAAGAAGAAGAATACGAAAAAGGCGAAATAAGAATTCGCAGAAGAACGTAAAGAATAAAAATAAGCAGCAGTAGATAAAAATGTGAAAATAAATGATTAAAAAAGTCAAAGAAAACGAAAGAGAAAAAGCAATATCATGAAACGTTTATTAAAGTAAGGAGTCGTTGTGTGTCAGGTGACTGGCTTTAAAGAGAAAATAATTTCCCTTTATAATTGCAGATTTTTAAAGTTTTAAAGCAACTAATTTGCATGCCTAGTGACAATTCGACTTAGAAAATTACAATAAAACTAGACGGAAAGTTGGATTTTTTTGCCTTGTTTAGAGAATGCGTTATATTGGATAAACAAGATTTGCTTCTGAAGTTTTAACTTCATTCTGAGCTAAGTTTTAACTTCATTCATGCAACTAAGATACATGTTAATACATGTATCTTAGTTACATGCAAAATTCCGAAAAAGAAATCTCTTTTTATGGTCAGCAATGTGTTCAGTTAACAGATATTGAGCCATACGATAGCATGTAGTTAATTTGAATACTCTCCTTAGTTAATGCAATAGATATCAAAATGCTAGCAGATTTTACTGTTGATTTTATACGTATATTTTTACCTTACGTGATGTTTTTACGTTACGTATTTTTTATGTTACGTATTTTTTACGTTACGTAGTTTTTACGTTACGTTATTTTTTACGTTGATTGTATACGTGTTTTCTCTATTAAGAGGAAACACGATTTTCTGCTAAAATGTAAGTAAAATAAGTAATACTTCCTACACAGTTATATTATATATGTACTAGCTGTACCCGGCCACGCGTTGCTGTGGCTCAGTTTGTTAAAATGGAACACATGTGAAAGTAGAGAAAAGTTTGATTCTTTTTTTCAAGAGAATGTACAAATTATTTATTTACAGATGTTAAGAAAATAAACAGAAAAATACTTCCATCATTAATTATGCACAAAAAAAATAAAATGTTGATTTAGTGTTTCAATATGCTTATAAATTGCGATAAAACTTGCTGAGTATGCACTGTTTTACGGTTGTTGTAAAAATGAAACGGAAACTTAAATTTCGCTTCATTTTAATCTTTCTTAATATTTTAATTGTGCCCCCCTCAAAACGAATATAATCAAAACAGTAACATTCAACAATTGTACTTCATGTATATAAAACACAAAATGGGTGTTTGTATTACTGTACACATAGATTCGAAAAAGTTGTCAAAAAACAAATATATAACAAATAAATGTTATCAAAGGCAAGATAAGTTACGTTTCTGCCAAACTGGATATATTTTTTTGTGTTTTTATTCAAAGTAACATATTTATTCAGCTCGAAAAACATACAGTGTTTACCGATGTTCAACGAATTTTATCCAGTTGCACGAGACTAAGAGTTCTAAAAGAAAGTTAATAAAAAAAAGAGACCAAGGTAAATTGGTATAAAATTTTATCAAAAAGAAAAAAGAAAAGGAAAAAATGATAGAAAAGGATATATATAGTTCGACTGGGCTGCAAAACCAGTCCCTCTGGCGGTTCTTAAAAACACTTTTAACAATTATACTTTTACAAAAACAATTCGGCGTAGTTGGAACACGTCAACACTTCTTACCCGTTTTTTGTGTTACTCAATGCAGAATTAAGATGCATAAATCATTAGCAGTTTCCAATTGAGTTTATCTGACTTCTCACCACTAGTAATAAATCGGAGGATTCGTTCCCAACATTTATTTCTTTTACTTCGCTTTTTTTTCACGGCATATCAACCTTTTCTTGGGTTATTCAACATCGAATTAATATTCATCCTGAAATAACGTATAGATACTGTTTTATCGAATAAAATAGTAATTCCAACTGTTGTCATGGGAAAGTGAAAACATACTTTGTTTTGCTTGTTTCTCGAATTTATAATTTTATCTGATTTCGATTCCTTTCAGGATTTGTTGGGTAAGTTTAATAATCCCGATGGCTAATATTACTTTCTTCTTGTATTTCAAACGTCGCGACACCGCTCTGGTCTAATTCAACGGTCGCAAAGCCGCTATGGTTCTTTCAGTTCGTCGTTACATCGCTCTGTTGTAATTCAATTCGACACAACATCGCTCTGTTGCTTTCAAAGCCTAACACCGCTCTGGTGCTTTTTAGTTCCAACACTGCTCTCGTGCTTTTAGTATCCTGTCAGTCTCTGGGGTTTATATTTTCTTCCCCAGCTTCTGCTGGTTTCACTCTTTTTAAAATGGCGCGCTCAATGTTTTAGCCAATCGAATCCCGCGTGCCACAGCAAGAAGTAGTAGCACCAGATACACCGAGAGAGGGGGAGAAAAGAAGGTGATAAAGAGAGAATAAACTACACCAAGAGGGGGGAATAGAATGGGGTGGAGAGATTAGAAAGACACTAATAGTGGGAAAAAGAGAGGGGGGTAAATAGAGAAAAAGGAAAATAAAATTTCTACAAACAAAATAGATCCAAACGCAGCAAACGGGAGTTAGTCTGCCAGGACACTTTATATCTAAATGTAAGCAAATTTGGCCATAGTTTATGTGTTTGAGAATGCATGTCCTTTTTTACAAATCGTCATAAAATTGTAACCAACAGCTACTAGTATAGGTTAATCAACAGGCTGAGAAAAAAAAACACAATATATCCATAACTTGTTTATTGAAATAATATTCCAATAATTACATAAATTAGGGAAAATGCTTAGAACACAATAACTACATAGCAGTTTCTACGTTGACATAATTAGTAGGTTATATGCTATCCATTTTATAAATAACTTGTAAAAAACGCTGGTCCACAGAATTAGTTAAATTTGTAATTTCGTCAAGAGTTATTCATCGCGATACCTCTTGGAGAGCATCCTACAACTCATCTGTGCTCTGAAATTGGCGTCTATGTGCATAGAGACGTCGTCGCTTCAAGATACTCCATAGGTTTTCAATTAGGTTCAGATCTGGTGAATTTGCAGGCCACTCCATCTTCTGTCGCCCAGAGAACCCCAGTTGTTGCAAATACTCTTTGACTTTGTTTGCTGCATGCCAGGCAGCATTATCCTGCATGAAAAATAATGGTTCTTCTGAACATCAACGTTTGCTTCGTCAGTTATTGTTCAAAGTGCTCCTTCAGAAAAGCTATGTAAGCATTTGACGTCATATTTAATAGCGTATGACGCTGAGTTCATATTGGGCCAATACATACAGAGTGACCCCAAAAAACAAAACCTAAATGGAGGCGATCTAGAACATATGCTGTAGAACGGAGAAAAAAAGGCCAAAGACCCTTGCGTTTTAATGTGATGTTTTGAATATAATAAACTAATTATGACCAAAGTTTTATTTCATTCGGACAAAACACTAGTAAACAGGGCCTAATTAGAGTTGGAGCCCGTTTTTTTTTGGGGGGGGGGCTTCACCCTGTATAACGGATATTACGATGATGATGAGAGGGAGACATATTTATTACAGTTCTGGAGATCTTGGGACTTCATATATATCCTGAGGGTTATAGTGTGATAGATGCACAGTTCCTATATTTCTTATAACACATATAGAGAGGAGGAGAGATACATATTCTTTGAAGGGTTACACGAGGGCCATTTAAGATGGTGATAGACAAAATACATTTACCTTTCTATTTGTGGAATGACGACGCGAACACAAACATTTACAAAATATCGATGGTGATTTTTTATTCATTGGACCGGTCGAATGATGATGACGTCAGGTATTCACTTGTATCTACAGGGTTTAATCGTCTACCCTTCGCTTCCAAAGGGGCAGCTGACCACTGACTGCAAACTAACTCACTCTCCTGATCTCTGCTGACTGACTAGCAGAGGGACTCTGAAATTCGAACCCATAGAACTATATGGGGAATCGTCCTTTTTCTATGACGTCAGAAATGTGTTTCCCAAACGTGATTAATTGACGTGGCTATGCACACGTTTTTTTTTCAAAAATACACTTTTGCAATAAAGAATCCTCCCCTAAACTATTTTTAATCAAACATATTTTAACAACGAATTTTTAATTTGTATTGCTCATTGATTTTTTCTGACATTTTTTAATATTCAGCATTATAAACGAATGGACAATCATTTTTTTTACAATATAAACAATATCTAACTATTTATAATAGAATCAAACAATAGGCCTTTTTAACATTCCGATTTCTAACATTCTATTTCTTAATCTTGCTTACAAGGTTCGAGTTTCGGCTTATCCTAATCTCATTTTGATTATCTAATGTTCTTCTTATTTTCATGGAAAGGGACAGCCCTTTTTTGTAACAGTCATTTTTACGCCGTCTGGTATTCTCCATGGGTCAACTAAAGTACCTCCGATAATCCCAGCCCAAATCATTATCCCACCACCACCTTGTTGGCACCTTAAACGCTGATGACGATGTCGTCCATCTAAAACCCATCCCTTGCTCCAGCCATCTGGTCCATCAAGAGTGACATGCACTTCATCCGTGAACAAAACTTTGGAAAAATCCGTTTTCATGTTGACCTCTGCCCATTTCTCTCGATATTGTATGTGGTGTTGCTTTAATGGAGGCTTTGTCACGGCTTAACAAACTTTGCCACTTCTTTCAGAAGGTGACATCGATTACTTTTGAGACATTCTTTAATCCGGTGTGGTCAAAGACTTCTCAACTTCTCTGCCCAGGATTCTTAACAACTTCACGTTTAATTTAGAGTAGAGAACAGCGTGAAACAACTCAAGATTTACTTTTATCAGCTCTCTTATGTACCTTTGTAGGGTACTTGACAAAGTTCTTTACAGTTTCATGGTAGCTTCCTATCATTTTCGATATTTCGAGTGTAGTTTTAACTTTTGCTAGCTGTGCTGTAATAGGACTCTTTTTAGAACTACTCAATCCACCTTTAGGACCCATTTTAGTGACGAAACAAACCTTCTTGTTAATAAGTTGACACAGCCCAAATACCGTGGATTCATCAATTACGATAGAATGTTGTTTACATGGTGCGAAGCAGTACGAAAGTTTCACAGTATGTGCAGCTCAATATTGCCAACGTTTCCGAAGCTTTTGATACGAAACTACCGGTAAGTTTCTGAAACTGGTAAAAAAATATTATCTCGTTAATAATTTGACACGCTGTGTATATATAAATATACACCTATAATATTTTTTGTATGTATTGATATTCATAATAAAATAACTTTTTCTATTTATTTAGTTATTTATTTGCTTCTCCACTGAGCAAATTTGGTATAAGACCGTTTTTTTTAATGCGCCGAGTGAGGGGAGGTGGACCAGTTCACTCGAGAGGGAACTGGATAGTGACAATTGGTTTCCCCTACATTTGTTATATAAGTGTGCATTACTATTATTATTATTATTATTATTATTATTATTATTATCGTTCGTTATTTTCTCGTTGTTATGAATTGTTATTAAGTCTTATTAAGTGAGTCTTAGAGAGTCTTATTAAGAGAGATGTTGCGTTCTGTGTTCGTGTTATGAAGAGATTCATATATATAAAATGTTCATACTTAGAAGTGTAGAAGCTCTTTCAGTGATGAAACAGCGTTCAGACAGTCTTAGTGTTCACATTGTAGATATGAGATGTTGAGACATTTTGTATGTTAAGAAATTTTAAAATACATGATACATAAGACATATAATGACAATTTCACTTTACCTTTTGGTAGAATTACAACACATAGATGACGTTTATAAAAACACATGATGGGTTTATTTCTTCTCCGACCGGTCGGTGTCTTTCTTATTCAGGAATTCAAAGTTTTACATTCTAAGTTTCAAAGGTGACCGTCTCGCTTCCAGACGTTCGACTCCCATCTCTGGACTCCAGACTGTCGTCTCTCGTCCTCAGACTCTCTCTCAGACTCTCTCTGCTTAACTCTAAAGTTTCTAACTATATCGAGAACTTCCCATTTTCCATGACGTCATACACATGTTAAAACATGTGTCTTCTTCCACGTGTTCTGGAAATGCGTGTCTAAAACTTTTTCCTTTGTTTACAAAAGGAATTTTAACCTATATTTCCAGTAACCTATATTTCCAATATGTTAAAAACATGTTTATTAAATTATCTTATAGTTGCATTCTTCAATTAACTTTCATAACAGAATGGACAAATGCACATTCTTTTCTTAAAACTATTTTATCTCTAAGCTAAACAATGGTTTGTTTTTTACATTCCATTTGCTAATTCTCTCTCGTAATCTATTTCTAAACCTAAATTATGAGGTTCGAATTTCGTGTATTCTATTTCATTTTCATTTATTAAATCTCTCTATTTTTATACTTACATGAAAAGGGGACAACCCTTATCATGTAACACATTGACCAAAACTGATTGTTCAAGAGCAATGGTCTGATATGTAGGGATGCCCCTACATATGGTCTTTGATTGCAGTATCTGCCAGAACAGATACTACACTTTGATAAAAAAAAAGATTTTCGCCAAGAAGAAAAAAAAAAGCGAACCTTTTTCCTTTTATTTAAAAGGAAAATACAACTTTTTTATATATGGGTCGTGGAATTGTATTCATCTGTAAAAGATCTAGACGATTTGTATATTCTTTTAAGCATTTATTTTAATTAATTTCCTATTAGTTTTTCTGGTGGAGTGATCATCTTTTGTTAACTATTACGTGTAATTATATATATGCAGATACTTTAATGATTTATACTAGTGTAATATTTGCGTAAAAAGGTTATAATAAACACAAATCTCTTTCCATATATATTTATGTATGCGTATGCATATTTATTTAAAAGAATCTGTCTACCAAACTCCTTAGCAAGTTAATTCGAACCAATGCAAAACTTTATATTTGGGTTTTGACCGGACAAAATCTGTGAAAAATGTGAACATTTTAAAATGGAATTCACCAGGTGAAGATAGAATGACAGCATTACGAATATGCGTGCGTAACGTAATGGCTATTGGTTCATCTGTATTTTTAGCTTTCCAGCAAGCATGTTTTCATAGATCAGGCATGAACGTAAACAAAAAAAAACGTAAATCTTAAGCTAACCGTTTTGATTTCGATTCTCGGTGGTGGCGCACGGGTCTTTTTTTTTTTAATATTTTTTAAAGCATTACTACATATCGGTCCAATACAATATAATTATAAATATGAAATCCGCATTAATTAAAATATCATATTAAGCGTATGTTACGATCGGGCAATGCCGGGCGGCCTACATACATACACACACATGTATATATATATATATATATATATATATATATATATATATGAGAAAGAGAGAGAGAGAGAAGGATTGAGCGAGAGATTTTTGACAATTTTATTAATACCTAATCTCTATGACTATTACTCAGAATTTTACAAATGAAGGTTCGTTGGAAAAGTAATGACCTGAATTGCGTACTGGGCTATGTGATAATTGCTCTCATGGTTGCACATTAAGGGGATTATCTATTATCAAGAGCCTATATTTGGCACTTTTTTACAGACATAAATTGTTTCGGTAAAGGTGCAATCTTTCTACCTAACTTGGGGAATCACTTTTCTATATGAATTTAATGTAATATAAGTACCCACTTTGTGGCCACCTTTTTAGTGGGGGGGTATTTTTTTAGGGGTAGTCTTTATTGTGGCCTTGTGGACCAACATAAAGCCTACTTTAAAACACTTGTCTTTTTATGTTTTCGGGTGTGATGAAAAAGAATATCCAATTTAAAATTTCCGCAAATAAGTATTTTTCCGGGTTTTAACAAAAAAATTAGCACAACAGTGAAAACCACATATAACATAAAGAATTACATTGCTTTATACCCGGAAAATAATTATTTGCGGAAAATTTAAATGCGATATTCGTTTTCAACATACCCGAAAACTTGGAGAAAACAAGTTTTTAAAGGAAGTTTTGTGTTGGTCTACCAAGCCACAATAACCAAATAAACATGACCTCTAAAAAATAACAATCCCCTCTCAAAAAAACGGAAGCTAGAAAGTGAGGGTAGGTTTTAGGTTAAATCAATATAGGGAAGCGTTCTTCCACTTTTTAAAACAATATTTTTTATATCTGTAAAACTACTCGTTTCCTGGAATTTGAAATGCTATTTTCGTTTTCAGCACCCTCAAAAACCTACAATTGTGGTATTTTTGGAAGGTGGAAAGACACTGCGTCTTTACTAATGTTTCAAGTATTGTCATTTGTTTTCTTAGTTTTGCATATAAATTACAAAATATCTAATATTTCTCCAAAACCTTTAACCTTGATGGAGGAAAACCTAAAACTCGCAGGCTATAGGTTCAAATGATCTTATATAAAAGTATGAGGAAACTTGATTCCAAACATTTGTCATATCTTCTTTGATTTCCATTCATAAGGTACATTTCACAATGTATAAGGATTATTTGATACCGGAAGGATTCATAATCGGACCCTATTTCTAAAAAGAGGGAAGTTATAAAATATGAAATATTTGGAATCGAGTCTTCCTTGCTGTTATTTCTGATCATTTGAAAACATAGCAGCAATTTTTAGTCTCCCCTCCATCAAGACCAGAGATTTTGGGGAAATACTTGCACACACACACACACACACACACACATACACACACACACACACATATATATATATATATATATATATATATACTTGGGAATATACATGTATATATATATATATATGTGGGGGGTGTATGTGTTCGTGTGTGCGCGTGTGTGCGTAATGTATATATGTATTGGAATATTGAGTGAGTTGGCGATTTTTTTTTTTTTAACTTTTTCTATTGAATAAAATCTATGAATATATTATTCACGATGAGAATAATATTAATCACCCCTTATATATATTTTTGGATTATTTCCAATAGGGTAAGATATTAGATAGAGAGACGAGTAAATTTTAGTAGACACTTCCGTGCAAACATCAGAAGAAACCAACTACAAAGCAGTTCAAATAAACTAGTATTGCTAATTCCAGTATGCGTTATGTAAATGAATATGGGTCTAGTATAACTCTTCAATATCATTATCCACGTAATCCACAATTTAATTTGGGCCCTCTCGGTGGGGCATTAGAATACGCCGACTGCCCCCCTGCAGAGGGTAAAAGTCCCTCAATGGGGGTCCTGGATATGACCTTAAACTATATCCAGTGGTGAGGCCCCAGCTTGTAGGATTTGGGGATTGTGGAGCCACCCTTTAATTACCATTGCTCCCAGGTCCACTCTGACCCGGAGTGGTAGTACCTGTTAGGGTCCCAACTATAGGTTAAATAAAAACCGACGTGAAAACAACACATATATTCTATTAAAAATATTTTTCTTCAAAATCTCTGGATTCGGCATAAATAACCCGAAAAGGGTTGATATGTCGTAAAACAAAAACAACCAACCAACCACAATTTAATTTGACAGCACTAATCTGTTTGAAAGTCATCTATTACGGTTAAGATTTCAACGCTAATAACTCAATGTCCTATGCACTCTATAATCCATTCTCGGAATTGGGTACGTTTAAACCCTGTGTATCGCTTTATTGCAATTCATTTTTTTTTAATTATTAAATTTCTATGTAACTCAGAGAAGTGAAACACACTTAAAATTACCAGAAAGTAGGAAGATTTATATAACATTAAAAATATTTGTCTAAATTCCACAAATATCAGGGAAATAAGGTACCTTGGTATGCTCTTCAGTGTACCAAATTTCACTTCACTTCATTTAATAGCAATTTCAAAATTAAAAGAAATATTGATCTGCAATAAAGCGAAATACAGCTTTTAGATGAAGTGATTTCCTGTATGTATTCCACGGAGACGGTCTAATACGCGGAGAGACATACATATACTGTAGGCATTCATATATAACACTTTACAAGAATTTTAGAGGATATGAATAGCGTACTACTTACAATAAGAACCTTTTCTCCATACTCATTGAAGATCTTGAGTAGCGTCTCTATTTGCTCCGGTGAGAGACAAACAGGTGGCATCTTGAAAAAGACAGTAAGAAATCCTTTTACTGTAAAATTAATCTCCTCATAGAAAATAGACGGGAATAACGCTTTAATAAAATGATTCGCTCTGTTCACGACGGTGGTGGTCGACTGTTTCACAACTAATGTAAAGAGAAAAATATCTGAACGGATACATCAGTAAACAAACAAGCAAGATAAGCATGAATACATAAACGACAACACATCTCGTTTAAATCAATGACCTAGAAAGCATTATTTTATCAATTGCGATAAAGTGTCATCGAGCAATTCGATTTGAAAAGATAATTGAATTAATGTTTACTATTTTTGTAGTTCGAATTATTTGGATTCATTGGACTACTACTGTTCTCATCTAGAGTGTGATTTTTAGAACGTTTCGGTCAGTCTTACCTCCAACCTTCTTCAGGTGTATATTGTAGAACTCTGGAATGTTTCTGTCGAGCTCGGGAGTTTGGAAGGGATTTCGAGCAGAACCCTTTATTTACTTCACGAAGGTAGCATGATGTTTATAACTAGAAATATAACTAGAAATAAAATAAAGGTTTAAGGCTTCTAAAGTTGGTACCGGTATTGTCCGCAGGGACCCGTGGCGCAGTTGTTTGAGTAAACTAATTGTCCAAATAATACGAATAACCATTCCTCATCTAAAAAATTCAGAAACGTTATATTTGTAGTGTCACTCTCTGTATTTCTCCAATTGAATACATTATTCCATGTAAAGATCAAGCGCGGTAAAATTTATATGTTGTACTAGAGAAAACTGACAGCTCTTGTTCGGTCAAAAAATACGCTTAAATATATTTTAATTCATGAGGATTGCGTGTTTATTATTACAGAGCCAATTCTACGCACGGTCAAAAAAAATGGAGAAAAAAACAAACAAATGTTCTTTTTGTTTAAACGAATTAAAATCCATTATTCTCGAGAAAAAAGTTGCTCAAGAAGAATGGATTTTAATAGATTTTAATTCGTTTAAACAAAAACAAAATATGTTTTCTTTCCATTTTTTGACCATGCGTAGAGTTGGCTCTGTAATAACAAATATTTAATCCGCATGAATTAAAATATATATTTGGTTCATCATTTGGGAAGTGATAGAAAAATTACCATTAGCGTATGAAGCGATGCTCCTTGTGTTAACAAATTGAGATGAGATATTCGGACAATGTCAAAACATTGTTAATTCACTTTTCGCAGCCCTATAGCGCAATGGTTAGAAGCTCCGAATGTCGTTTGGGCGCTGGAAATCTGCACAGTAAAACAATACGTTGTAAAATGCTCTCATGGTTCTCAACGGTTAAAGTAGATTTATTTGTAAGAGAATTGCGTTAAAAATACGGAAATGAACGATGTAAAAATATGCAAAAAGTATTAACAATTATTTAGATAATTTTAAACGCAAAAAAACAAAAAAAAAAACAATTCGGATGCTGAAAACGTACAAATAAATAAATCCGAAAACATTTTTTCCCATTAAAAATACAAAACAATTGTGATCAAATTCCGTCTGTTAGAATAGCTGCAAAACACCCCCACACTTCCTATGATAAATAATAATTTCGAAATTACAACGTTAATATTTCAGTGTGCAGGTCATAATCTGCAAAAGAAGTGATTTGTATTTATTTGTTTACGTTGTTATGGGTAAATGTTATACGCGCATGTGCAAGCGGATGTCGTAAACTGGAAAGTGGGTTACATCCCTCGTTACAAAGTCATTGTAGTTTTATAAGTATATATATATATTTATATATATATATATATGTTGCAAAATGACTATCGTGGGAATGCTAGGCGCAGTATCTACTATCACGATTTGCTTTCAATTGGTGTGTTGATATGAGTAACAAAAAGCTGCCGAAATTTAAGCAAAATGCTCAGTTATTTATCGATTTTCTTCTTTTTATGTATCAATTCTTTAAAGCATTTCCTTATATTGCCACTATTGGGCTCACTAAAAGAATCTTTTTTCAAAGATAGGGTTTTTCGTAAGAATAATGTATATATATATATATTTTTGCTAATCTGAAGTCTAATAATTATTATTAACATATTCAACAAATTTGACAAAAGATGAAAAATTAAACACATTCAACATTTAGATTTCCAACCTTAAAATGTAATATTTTTTGTTTAATCTACAATTCTCTCACACCTCCACAATACAAAATATTATGATCAGTTTCAGCTGATTACTTTAAGCATATTTGTACCCACAAACAATAAAGGAAGTTTTGTAGACAAAAATATGTAAATAAATGTCTATGATGTATTTTAAAAAGTACGCCATTATAAAGTTCATTCTTCATTTCAATTTCATATTAATGGAATATTACTGAATTTTGGTAGATGTTTCAATACTTAAAAATACTCACTCACTCCCTCTGTTTTGGCCGTGGCTAGCTAATTCACAGTTAAATACTTAATATATATATACATTGATTTCTAAAGTTGATTTTTTAAGACTTGGGTGTAATCAGCTAGAATCGAAACCGAAGCATTTAGCGCCCTAGCCGCATTCCTTACCGATACGGCTATCAACAGATAAGCAAGAAAGATTTAAAATGTAACCACTTCAAGCAAGCGAGTGCGCGATAGCAATAGAAAAATGTCGGCACTTTCAAACGAACAATTTGCATTTCAACTTACTTATATATTTCTGCATGCGCGATTTATCTATCCAAACAAGGATTTTACTTGATATAAACCATTCTCAGTGTATGATTACTGTTTCGTTAATTTCAGTGTAATATTACCACTAATTTAAGAATTATTTGGTTAAATGCTTTCACACAGATACATACACACATACATACATACATACATACATCTACTGTTGTATTTATATATAGTATAGATTTTTTTAACAATAATGGCGTGGAGTCCCTTTTCTAGTCAGATATTCATAAACAACAAAAAAGACGTTGGTACTTATTCTATTCACCTTACAAGAAAGCGCTGTTCAACATATAATTCGAGGGAAATATTTGACGCATTATAAAATTAATGTAAGTATGTTTTTGGATCTTGGAGATGATGATAGCTATTTTCATTATTTGAATTATTCGGAGTATTGTTCTCATCTAATGCTGTACTTTCAGAACGAGTCGGTCGATATAAACTCAAACCTTTAGGTATATCTTGATTCGTTCTTGTCGGACTCGGAAATTAGCACGAAATTTTAAACAGAAACACTTTGTTTCTTCAATACTTACTGCAGAATCCTGACCCGACAGTGTATTTCATACGAAGTCCACAATTCATCCTCAGAATTCAACTCCAAATTACTTAGGACGTCTACCAAGTCATTGCTGACGGAACGAGAGTACGCGAGCCCAGCGGATCAAAGTGCACTTATAAGTTATATCCAGATTCCGAAGTTCGAGAGATACGTTTAAAGAAGGTAAACAGTTACATGGACTGGAAATTTCTTAAACTGAAAACAGAACAAAGCAATAATACAAATACGCTTAACTTCTTTTCCGATCCGGACCACTGATTCTCGAGAAATACCAATAATACTTATATGGAATTAATAGAACTCTTAAGTTTTGATAATGGTTGAATAGAGATACTTTACCTATTGCAATTTAACCTATTTAATATTACAAATGGATTATATACACACACACACACACACACACATGTATATATATATATATATATATATATATATATATATATATATATATATATATATATATTATAAAAATAACAACACTGTTATTAACGATATACTTAAGATCTATTTTTCATGCAGTCTTGTTTCGTATACTAAGGATTACTTCTACTTCTAAGAAAATCCAATCATTTCTACTACTGTGTTCACAATAATTCCAATATTTAATTATGTTCCATTAACTTGTCTTATATTTTCCCGCTAAGAAATAATATTTTGTATTCTCTACATTTGTAGTTCTTACAGAACTTTTATATTTAACCACATAATTTTATTCTTCCTTTCCACGCGTATATTATACAATTGATTATAAGTAAACTAAAACCGAATAACTGCTGCGGTATTATAGCTAGATATTGCTAGATTGAAGATGAAGGTGAAACAAAATACTGCATTATTTGAGCGGTGCATTATCTTGTTGGTCCGTCATTTACATATTATGAAGTAAAAAATAGAGTACTTTAAGTTCGTATTCTGACCATGATGTATTAGGTTGAGAAGAAGGTTCTTGCGGGATTTTATTATTTTGATTTCAAATGATGAATTATCAAACAAGTTTTCGTTCTAATACATTTACTGTATATATCATTTCATAGAGCGTTTTTCACTCTATGTAATTGTTTGAATTGCTGTCGTTTTGAAACAATTACGTCTTCTTTTCAGAACGTTTAATACAAGATGAAAAGAATGCAAATTCGCACGGTTTTCTTATTGTAATTCATGCTCGGCAGAAAAGTTACTGAAACAGCTCGCTCTATCAACAAAACGTTTATCCAAGGAAAAACTACTGAACGCATAATACAATGGTTGTTTAGTAATTTCGTGGCACCGACAAGAGCCTTGGAGATCCTGAGCGTAGTGGTCAGGTATTGGATGTTTATAATTATCAATTAAGAGTCTTAGTCAATGCCACTCAACGCACAACTGCTCAGAATAAGACGTTACGTATAAAAGTATTTCCAAACACTTGAGACGGATTGGAAAGACAAAAACTGGATAAACGTGTACCTCACGAATTGAAAGGCTACCAAAAGAAACGCAGGCATGACGTGTCTTCCTTTGTCTTACGCAATAAGAACGACTCACTCTTCGTTCTTGTCGGACTCGGAAATTCGCACGAAATTTCAAACAGAAACACTTTGTTTCTTCAATGCTTACTGCAGAATCCTGATCCGACAGCTATGAGTCAGTGTATTTCATACGAAGTCCACAATTCATCCTCAGAATTCAACTCCGAATTACTTAAGACGTCAACCCAAAAAGTATACTATGACAAAACAACGAATAAGATACAACCAACAATAGCCGTATTAATAACATAAATTTATTAAAAGAAAGAGAGTTGGTCGGCTGCTTTGTCTGCCTGGTGTTATGGGCTTTGCCTTAGCATGAGAGTAAATGTGAAATACTGTGTGAAAATCAGTGCAATATATGATAATATAGGTATGGATGCGAATATAGTTCATCTATGTAAACGTGGAATATGTTGACACGGAATTTGAGACTTGCGATAAAATGTGGTTACTTTACGAGAACCAGCAACGATCAGGTTAGTGGTTAGACTCCGATGAAGATGCAACAGACTTCCTGATTCCAGAGTCGAAACCCAAAGAACGTCAAGCTTACTGTTTAGTTGTCTGGGACCGAGTTTATCCATTGAAGTTTTTTTAATGCACGCGAAACTATTACAACGGAGAACTACTCTCAACAGATCGATGACATGTACCAGAAACTTTCACAACAATACCTAGGATTACTCAACAGGAAAAGCCCAATTCTGTTCCACGACAATGCTCGACCGCACGTTGCTAAACTGACATGCAGAATTTGAACAAATTCGACTACGAAACTTCTCCTCATCTGCCATACTCTCCAGACCTCCAGACCTCTTACCACTACTAGTACATTTTCAAGCACCTTGACCATCTTATGCGAGAGAAATGCTTAAAAAGACCTAAGAGATATCAAAGACGCCTTCGGTGACTTCATCGCCACCAGAACGCAAGATATTCACGTTACTCGCATAAATGCACTTGTTTACCCTTAGCTAAAGATGCTGATTCCGATGTTGCTCATTTCGATCAATGTTTTTTTTCTTTAAAGCGAAATATGTTTATTTGAATAAAAACATTTTTAACATGATACAGACATCTTCCGTATTATTTTAATTATTCAAACTGCTGCTCTTATACGACATGCTATTTTCACAATATTTCAGATGATGTATTCTCTGACCTTCTTTTCGAACTTTTTCATATTTCTGTCAAACTTTCGAATACGTACGAAATTTCTGAAGCAATTCATTATTTTCTCCGTTGGGATAAGATGTTCTGGTTTCGCCAGTTTTGACCTGGTAGATATCTTAAGTAATTCGCATTTGTATTTTCAGTATCGCCCGCCTGAGGATTGAAACTTCAGTCTCAACAAGAGTGATGTTTCGAATTGAATTGTACTTAGTACATCTTTCCGTTACGTCATGATGAAACATTGTGGAATAGAACTCGTTAAATTCATAAACAAACATTTGTGTAAGATGTAAAACATGCCTGTTTTTGTGTATCACAGGATCGGCGTCGCATAAGTGGATTAGTGTATTTTCACTCATTTAAACAAATACAAATGATTAAAAATGTATACTATGACAAAACAACGAATAAGATACAACCAACAATAGCCGTATTAATAATATAAATTTATTAAAAGAAAGAGAGTTGGTCGGCTGCTTTATCTGCCTGGTGTTATGGGCTTTGTGTTAGCAAGAAAGTAAATGTGAAATACTGTGTGCAAATCAGTGCAATATAGGATAATATAGGTATGGATGCGAATATAGTTCATCTATGTAAACGTGGAATATGTTGACACGGAATTATAAATGTACTAGCTGTATATACCCGGTGTTGTTCGGTCAGAACATATTGTCAGGTTGAGATATTAGTCACAGACTTGCTAAGATACACCGGCTACCTTAACTTGTTACGACAACTGACATAATTTTGGAGTTAGGGAATAGGGTGTTGTGAGGTCAAACTGTTTTTGTCATATTAATTTTCGATAGTGATAAAAAGTTGCTCCTGTTATTAAAGAAAGGAATTATATCTATTTTGATATTATATCACATTTTTTCCTTTGCCGCCATCAATGTCAACTTTTGCTATGTATTCGTTATACTCGAAATATAAAGTTATTATTTCTTTTGCTTCGTTACTAGAAATATACTGTTATATTTTTGGAACGTTGCTATTTCCATTAAAATAGGGTTCTGATAATGTTTTAGTCACTAATCAATAAATTCTTTCTTAAAATGCTATTAGCTATGTATTACACTATGCTATGTTATACTATTTTAAAGTGACCCACTGTCTTTTTCTTTTGCAGTTGAATATTATGGCAGATAAAACTAGAAGCAAACCAAGTTATCCTATCTATGGGGCAATGTCTGACTTAACTGATAATCAGCTGCTAAGCATGCTGACTTTATGGGTTTCTATGAAAAGCGGCAAAGTGATCTACCAAAAAGTACTGCCTCGTCCAAAATTGTCACTGATATTGCTATATCCGGCATGGGAGTATGGATTAAAGCTTGTATTCCAACTGTTACACTGCGAAGAAATCAACCAAATATTGTAAGTCTTCGATATGAATTGCGAAATGTGTTAAAGAAAAAAGGATTACAAAAGCAAATTCAATAGAACACTTGAGTGGTAATTGTCTGTATTTTTGAGATGAGGTGTTTTCATTCATTGAGATTGTCGGACTGACTTCCTCATCTTGGTTGTTATAGTCACAACGTTTCGGCCGTTTTGCCATCCGGCCTTCATCAGGTGTTTTGTATCGAACTGGGGAACCGTTTGTTCGGAGTCTCGAACCCAGCCCTTTATTATTATTACAGGGGTACCGTGTTCGGACTCCAGCTAGGCTCTGGGACATAGTTGCTGATTCTCTGTTTTGAATGTTACTTTTAACTGCCTTCGTTCAGGAATGAACTCAGCGCCTTTGGGTAACTGTAAACACATATGGCCGAGTGGTCCTAGACGTTGTATCAAAGTTTATAGTTACCCAAGGGTGCTGAGTTCAATCCTGAACGAAGGAAGTGAAAAGTAACATTCAAAACAGAGAATCAGCAACTATGTCCCAGAGCCTAGCTGGAGTCCGAACACAATACCCTCGTAAAAATAATAAAGGGTTGGTTTCGAGACTCCTAACAAATGGTTTCCCAGTTCGATACAAAACACCTGATGTACGCCGTGGGGCAAAACGGCGGAAACGTTGTGACTATAACAACCAAGATGAGGAAGTCAGTCCGGCAATCTCAATAAACAACTGAGTGCTAAAGGAAATCTGCTGTTTGGCATTGCTGCCTGCTACTGTGAATTTGATTTCTGTTCCTGTCCTAAGGTCAAAAAGTGATTTTTAAAAAAAAAAACAGTCATTTTTAGATGACCAAAGATCAAAACGAGAAATGGTCATAAGGAGAGTTGACAACAAGGCTAGTGAATCTTTAAGACAAAAAAGAATTCGAAATGAAAAACGAGAGGCGTATTACAATAAAGTTGCCATACTGGATGAAGAATCTTCAACAAGTTTAGATTACATCAGTAATTCGGACAATTCAAACTCGGATTCTTCTTCTGAGGACATTTATGAAGATGAAGAATCACATAGAGCATCTAAAAATATGACGTCACTTCCTACTTTTTCCAGAGAATGTGATAGATATGGTGTTTCAAATACAGTTGGTGCTGCCATTGCCAAAGTTACTCTTACTGATTATGGAATAGTGACTCAAAATGACAAAACGCAGGCAGTTGATAGATCAAAGTTGTGGAGAGAACACGAACGTCTGAGAAGCCAACTAAGAGATAATGCCTCAGAAAAACTTCAGAGATTAAGCTCCATATTCTTTGATGGAAGAAAAGATCTTACTAGATAGCTCCTATCTGTGAACACGAAGTGTCGAATTACAGAAGAGCATGTTGTTCTACTACATGAGCTAAATTCAGAGTACTTAGGCCATGTTGCCCCTTCAAGCGTATCATCTGCTTACATTTTTGCTGCTATGACTAACATTTTCGATGAAAATGACTTGTCTCTAAATGATGCAAGGGATGTAGGATGTGATGGAACAGCAGTAAATACAGGATCCCACAATGGAGTAATTCGATGACTTGAGGTGCATATAAATAGACCCTTTCAGTTAAAAGATAAAGTGGCACAGTAAAAAAGAAAAACGAACTCGTAGCGTTAAATGTAAAAAATATATTTATTACTGAATAAAATAAAATAAGCGTTCTGTACTACAGAAGACATCGTTAAAAATGTAAGTAAAATACTATACTATTTAAACTGTGGAACGATAACTTCTATGCATAATTGTCTTTAAAATAATCCGGAACCATAAATAGACAGTTCATATATATATATATATATATATATATATATATATATATATATATATATATATATATTTATATATATATATATATATATATATATATATATATATATATATTTGATTTTTTTGTTGTTGTTTAGGAAGTTTTGGGAAATAAAAGGGTTTAATGATTTTTTTACTAATAAAGATTGAACTATAAAGGGAGATAATTCACATTAATTAATGTTTTCGTTGATGATGACGCGTTTCATTAATTAATGTTTGCGATGATGATGACGTGACACCGTACGGACAAGCATATTAATATATAGATATACGTGTGTTTTAAGTATTAAAATTAATTTGTGAAACAGTGTACCTTTTGTACATATTAACTAAATTCTAGAAAAATCAACAGGCCGACAGGAATACTACTTAATTATTATAGATATTAACAGCAGAAATGTTTATTTGACATATCTCTTCCTGTGTTAGTTGTGCGTTGCGCATTTAATGTATACAATGTGGATGATTGCGAGGAGTTGCAAATGTTACTTTCGATGCCAACTTTTTTTGTTTTTGTTACCGTTGTTTCTGCACTAAACTAGTACGTAGAGTTAAATTCTGTAATGCTGCAATTCAGTTTGGTCTGTATTATGTTCTCGTTTGTCTGAGTATTGCATGTTTATACAATGACATTGTGAACAGTAACCCCGAGACGAAATTGGGGAGGTTTTGATCAGGAATAGACAATGGAAGGACGCAAGACCAACATTGTTAGTCTAACTTTATTTGCAATTTCACGCCAGGAAACGCTAGTACTTGCCAGATGCAACGTTAGAGATCACTGATGATGACGGATATCTTCGCTGACTTCAACAAAGTCTTGTAAATTTGGTAGCTCTTAT
The DNA here is from genome assembly GCF_053919585.1 of Euprymna scolopes. NCBI lineage: Eukaryota > Metazoa > Mollusca > Cephalopoda > Sepiida > Sepiolidae > Euprymna > Euprymna scolopes. The sequence goes on along the minus strand of NC_136497.1, from coordinate 86,942,198 downwards.
ATATAGCGTTGCTACTTCCCCTTCCACGTTGAGAAAGGATTGGAATTTGGTAGGTGTCGATGTTAATGTAATGTTACGACATAAATTATTTTGGAATGTTTAACAACAGCACACCATTTATATTTTAAATGATTTAATACATACGATTAATTGAACGCTACTTTACTAATGCCCCGGATGATAGTATTCATTTCTACTTTCCTAACCGTATAAGTCTGTAATTGAAAATAATGGATTTTATAGCATTAAACATAGGATAGGACGATATTGTTCATATTTTTATTTATTAGTCCAATCGTGCCTTAAAGCCATGTGTCGTATGATGTACACTTAAATCAGAACGAAACAAAGATTTGTCCTCTCATTTACATTTTTTATTTCTTAATAAAATATTTAACCATCAGTGTTATTGCTATTGTTGAGCACTATTCATTCATTGAACGAAGCATTTGATTATTGTTGCATCAGTTTCCCCGATATGATTCTTATGAGGAAGGAATGACGTAAATGTTACCAAACTATATAAGATAATGTGTTTTTGTGAAACTATCTGGATTTAAATACTGCATACCCAGGTTGTCAATCAGTTCCGTTAACATCTTAGCCAGCATCACCTATATGCTCTCGTTCTTTATAATTCGAACTGGAAACTCATTAAAATATATATATATCACTCTATAATAAAGATTTCATAGATGTAGCTTCTTAAATCTCCCTGGACAATAATATTCCAGATCGATGACTTTTTTTAAATGTAAACGATACTTAGAAATGTCATTAACCATTGACTAAGTCTGAATTAAATAACCTTACATTATTCTCTATCAATTCTTATTTTCCCATCTTCCCCTGTAATTGTAACTATTTCTTATTTAATTAGTTTTGTTTGAGTAAATGATCACAATTTTTCTTAACCTATTTCTTCTAGGGGATCGGACATCCAACCAGATGTCTGACATTTACCTCTATTTTAGTGAGTCCAACCAAGAGATCTTTTCAGGATTCTAGCCGTCCCTTTCAGTGCAATCGTTTGTATTTCACTTGCACTTGGTTCACCGGGTATGCTTGCTATGTACTTTTTAAAGTTCTTTTTCATAAGCCCAGTTGCTCCTATGATGACTGGTATAATTGAAACGTCTTTTAATTTCCAATTTCGTTTCATATCATACATAAGTCCTTGATACTTTGTTATCTTTTCCCTCTCAGCTCTGTTAAGCCCTGTATCATTGGTTCACTGACCTCTATTATGGTCTCTTTTTTTTTTGCTCTGTCCCAAATCACTATATCTGGTTTAACAGATGCGTTTTCTAGATATGCAGCAGTAGGGATTATGTAGTCATAGTGAATGGTGCAGTTGTCATTCCCAACTGTTCGTTCGGGTATTATGGCGATCTGTGTAATAACCATCTCCAAGTAGGACTTTGCAACTAGAAATCAGGTGGCCCAAACTCTCAGCCTCAGTGCTACAGAACCTGCATTTATTATTGTTGCTAAGACCACACATCTTTTTTTTTACAGACTGTGGCAACAATTGCCAGTAAAAACGAGCACCTTAACAAAGATAGCACAGAATTATACATTCAAATAAATGACACTAATATATTTGAAGTGAGTCATGGATAACAGTGGTCAAGGAATATAAGTGTGAATTAGAGGTGAATAGAATTCGAAAATAAATGACAAAATAGATTATGGGCTAATCATGCTCGATATGTAGTAAGCTGTGTGCTTATATATTTTCGCGACATGCGAAATATCGTTCATTACTATATATATATATATATATATATATATATATATATATATATATATATATATATGTTCTGAAACTACTATTCTTGGATAGTTTTATTTCATTTTAATCAAAGTAGGCGTTACGAGTCTATGAGTCATACGTTCGAACTGGAAATTTATTAAAAAGAAAAAATCGACGTTCGATAATAATATATTTAGTTTTTATTTGAAAATTATAATATATATATATATATATATATGTATAGTGAGAGAGATAGAGAGATAGAGAGAAAGAAAGATATATATATATATATGAGAGTGAGAGAGAGAAAGAGAGAGAGAGAGAGCCAGTATATAGGTCCATTACCTGAAATCATCAAATATCCCTCATAATAAATCAATCGCATGGCGTGTTGTGCGGCACGTGAGTTTGTCCTGCTGAAGCAAAATTATGAATAGCTACATCAAGCTTAACTCAAACCGACAGTTGTAAAGTTAGCAATTAAAGAAAATATATTTGTAAATGTGAACCTTATATTAGCATTACAATTGTACTCAACTCGTATCAGTGACATTCACATCCATACACTATTACAGATTCATAAATTTCTGAATACGGATGTATTGTATTGTAGGTCTATACTTAGTATTTTTATGCAGGTACTCAACTGAGCTCCAATCTCTTGGCCTCTTGTAAAATATTCACCGAAAACATTCGATTCGTTTTAACTACAATTGGTATGTTCCACTGCTCGCTTTTTGTGCCAAAAACTAAAGAAAAACAGCATGGACCAAATTTATCCTAGAAGTGACTGTCTGTGGACCTGTTTCCGAGCTGACCACAAGATTGCCAATTTCAGTTCCAATGTAAACAATTAATTGCTGTGCTATCTTCCTAAATAATAAAATTCTATATAATTTTACCCATTAGCCTTCGTCACAGTGTGGCTTCCCCATCTTACACTTATTAAGTGTTATCCTCGATTTCTGTGAATACCTTGATAAACTTGTTATTTATCATAAAAAATAGGTTTCATTTTATTTATAGTGTATGTTATACTCTTACACAAACAGCCGTAACTATTGGTAAATAGGTAGCCGTAAGTAACTAAAAATAGAATGACTGATTTTGATTATGTTTTCAAGACAATTATTTTCTGTATTTGTAAGGTCTGATAGTGTCTTCTAAATGATAAAGACATAAGTATCATATATCAGCTAAGTTGATAAGTTTAAAGCAGATAAAATTATCGGGTGTCATTCAATAGGAAGGTCATGATACCAAAAGCTTAAGAAGATAAAATATTCAATCAGTGACAGGGTCAAAGTTTATATCATTCGAACATGAGTAAATCATGTAAAGACATGGAGTAACTGTATTCTATTATTAGAATATTACACCACCGCATTTATATTTGCTCTCTATCGCCCCCACAACAGCGGAGTTACTATCTTTAAGAGTATAGCTGAGAAAATTGACCACATCCTGTCTGCTCACCCCGCGACTAACATTCACAGTTGCGGTGACTTCAATGTACATAATGTGGAATGGCTGACCCACAAATAAGACTGATGATGAGGGGAGGTTCTGTCATGCTTTGCCTATCAACTCACTCAGATTGTTCACAGACCCATCCGTGTGCCCGATACTACCGGTCAGTACGCAAGCCTTCTAGACCTTTTTCTCTCCACTTCCCCTGAGCTATGCTCATGTGCCGTTCTATCTCCTCTGGGATCGTCCGACCACTCCGCTGTATCACTTATGATAAAAATGAAATATAATAAGTCTACAGACGTACTTCTCCGCCGTACTGTATACCGATACTCTATGGCTGACTGGGATAGCTTCCGTACATTCATATCTGATCAACCTCTCTATTTCATGTTTAAAAATAATGTGTCCTTTATAGTATCAGACCTGACCGAATGGCTACTTGTAGGAATACACCAATTAATACCATTAAAAAATTCCAAGAAAAACCTAACAGCCAGTCATGGTTCTCCCCTGAATTTGCTGCAGCCATTGCACAGAGAAATCACTTCCCATAGCTACCAACATAATAGATGCACTGAGACAAAAGCTGCTTTCAGAACCGCCAGCAACAACCGTAAAAGAGTAATAAAAATTGCAATAGAGCTATATGCTCAATCTGTTAAATCCAAAGTAGCTGAGCAGCGGTTTGGTTCCAACCAGTTCTGGCAAATAGCAAATAGGATCCTGAACAGAAGCGTGCGTTCTATCCCAACCATTATTAATGGTCCAGAGGTCATCTCGTCAGCACTCGACAAGGTCAAACTATTTGCCAAGAACTTTTAAGCAAATTCTACCCCATGCGACGAAGGCCATCAACTTCCCGTATTTCCTCCTACAACACACAACACGCTATGCAACATACAAATATATGTGCGTGAGGTCGCCAAGCTAATCAAGAACCTTGAATCCAGTAAGGCAACTGCCCCTGACATTATTCCAATCATAGTATGAAAAACGCTTCGACCAGAAATTGTCCCCATACTTACAAAACTCTTTAAGCGTTGCCTTAAGGAGAAGTGCTTTCCAACACTCTGGAAAACCTCATCAGTACACCTTGTATTTAAGAATCCAGGTGATAAGTCATTTTCATCTTAATACAAACCTGAGTCTCCTGAGTGTCATGAGTAATTTGCTGGAATCCATATTAAATAGAGAAGTAGTCAACCACCTCAGCAGAAATAGCCTTCTTAGTGACACGCAATATGGTTTCCGTTCTGCTAGATCTACAACAGACGTGCTAACAGTTATATCACACAGAATTACGAATCTCTCGACAAAAGCTTCATTTCTAGGGCAATTGCTCTTGACATTCAAAGGCCTTCGATAAGGTATAAGGTATGGCATAAAGGCCTACTTCAGAAGATTTCCAGTTACCGTAATGTTTTCTCTATCATTAAATCATTTCTCTCTGATAGGGTCTTAAGAGTAGTGGTTGATGGGCAGAAATCAGAGGCCCAGAGTATAAATGCTGGAATCCCTCAGAGGTCCCTCCTAGGCCCAACTCTCTTCTTGATCTACATCAATGATCTCCCAAAACACATACTAAAATAATTCGTTGACATGTATGCTGATGACACGACTATCTATGGCAACACATCAAAGGCCGTAAATGACAATGTTCTCTCTGAATCTCTCTCCTCAGATCTTGAGCCCGTTTTTCAGTGGGGGAAGAGGTGGCTGGTTACCTTTAATGCATCTAAGACCAAGCTCATATCATTACATCATAAACGCTCTGATACCAATCTGGCATCGATTGAAATGAATGGATCTTGTCTATGGGGAGGCCCCATGTTTTGATAAGCTTCTGGGTTTGACCTTTACTCCTGATCTGAAATGGAACACATACATCAAGTCTGTGGCCCAGGTCGCTGGGAAAATGGTGGGATCCTTCTACCGCTCCAAAAGATATCTCACTACTGATGCAATTCTCTATCTATATAAAAGCCAAGTACGTCCAAGGATGGAGTACTGCTGCCACATCTGCGCAGGAGCTGCAGCAAACAGCCTATCGTGCCTTCACAGAGTACAAAATAAACTTCGTGGCTTGGTGGGGGATGCTCTTTTCTCTTCCCTGTAACCTCTTTCCCACAGAAGAGATGTTGCGAGCCTGTCTCTCTTTTATCGTTCTATCCATGGCAAGTGCTCGTCTGAGCTCCACTCTCTGGTCCCCCCTCGCCAATCTTTAACAATAAACACCCGACTAGCTGAAACCACTGTCAATAATTTTCCCCACTCTTTATCCGTGCCTAAAGTAAATGTAGATTCTATGAACAAAGCTTCTTTCTTCGAACTGGACGACTGTGGAACTCTCTGCCGCTTGCCTGTGCCCCCCTCGAATTCAACTTGGTTGTCTTCAAGTCCAACACAAACAAATTCCTGATAAACCGCCTCCTTAAGTAATGACACCTTATCAAATCCCCAATACTAACTATTACTACGATACTATCCAATTGATTACTGTACACACAATAACTCTTATCCCCGAGTGGCTCCTGGGCCTTGATAAGTGGTGAGCCCCATGTAAAAAAAGGAGAAATGAAAAAATATCAGACGTAAAGAAAAATTATCACGCCGCATCAAAAGGTAAACAATCCATTTAGTTTTGCATTCTTTTAGATAATCTGTGTTAGCTGGACATATTATTCTCCTCATTTTAGATATTAGTCTTTAAATTCGTCTTGTCGAACGTCGAAAGCAGTATATCAGACTCAGAAACCGCTTTATAATTCCGAACTGGACCAGTATTTTAATAGACGGCGATAGATTGTTTTCGTGTATGCGGTCACGAATGGGTAGAAACTTATGTGTCTATAGTATTATAATATCCTTATTATCGCGTGTATAAAGGAAAACTCAACCACTAGACGAATGTAACTGAGAATTCAGTGTCATTTATCACTTTATCACTTATGCAACGAATATATATAGATGCACACGAACCAGTGAACAGAATATCTAGCTCAACATGAAGATTCCATAGTTCGACGAGATACACGAAGAATGTTAGAGATTTCACCTGTAGTACTTGTCAGAATAACATTATTTTTTAAATGTTAGTGGTGTTTTGGCAAGCAGCATATATAGTATAAGTTCTGAAGCTACACTTAGTCTAATCTCTTTTCGGTTAATGAAGACGAATCTTCCTATATTAAAGCAGTTTTTTTGTTTCTATCTAGAATACCCATTTGAGGAGGGGGTGGGAGTTGGATTTTCCTCAATTGCGTGCAATTGAGGAGACAAGTAAATGCAAACATTCCTAATGAGAATATTAGTTTTGGTCTAAGAATAACTAATTTATAGTTTAAAGATTGCAAGCAAATTCATAATAACTTAAAACTGCATATGTTTGTTTTAAATCGATAATTACTATGTAATCACAACGGAAATAAATGAGCAATACGCTCCTCTACAATCCATTTCTCATAGAGGAGGCATATCTACCTTTTATCTACTCTACCGTTATTTTCACAGAACGTGCTCCTCTCTCTCTCTCTCTCTGTCTTTCTCTCTCTTTACTTCTTGTTCATAAAGTTTTTACAGTAAGAAGAATAGCTTTCAGAGTAAGAAGAAAAGTTTTTACTACAACTGTAAAGAACACCCCTTACAAACTTCGTATCCCTAACAAAACACCGGAACTTCCATAAACAAAGTTTCAATCCCAAAATCTTACACTTGTGAAACGGATTTTCATTGGATTGTTTCCCTGAGATTGTCTATATGACCATCTTCAAATCCAATGTCAATAAACGCTTGTATGACTCCATTCGGGTGCACAATTACTTTATATTTATTTTATTAATAATTTTTAATCGTCTCATAATACTCATCATCGTTCAATTAACAATTTATCAATTTCACTCATACGCGTATTTCTGATAATATTGATAAGCGGTGTTTCAATAGTTAATTAAAATAAAAAAATTAAAACTAATATTGCAAGAACAATTTCTAAGAATCTTTTAATACACGAATGTCCCTACCTATAAAATCTGACAACATCGCAAGTATAATGATTTTTATACCACACTTTAAGGAGTTGCACTCATGGAAATTTGGTATAATTTTATTAGTTAAAAACAGTGCTCAACAGACATTTATTGCGTTGGTCTTGAAGACGACCATGTTATAATCAGCAGAGAATCAACAACTCGGTATTGTTTTCCACAGACATTCGATGCAAGGAAAGAAACTTTTCTCTTTGAATTTTCGATACTGATAGAGGGTAAGGGTAATTGTTCATTTCTAGACGACTGTTTGTTGGAAATATTTTGCAGGGAAACGGCATAGATCGAGACTTGAGCACCTGAGACGAAATTCGTGGTAGAGCAATAACTCATAACGATCGTTTCAGTTGTGAAACGTTTCCTATCATATTTTAGAGTTCTTAAATTTTAATATCGCAGGAGGTCCAATTTTAAACGTAAAGCAGTAAAAAATGTTGCTATTAGTGTGTTATTAATATATTAAATATTTATTAATCAAATAAATTATTTTTAATTTTATTTCCTTCGCTTTTTACAAAACTGAATAAAAACCTTAGTTTTGTGAGTTTTTATTAAATTAGGCTTTTTACACATGGCCAAAATTATAAGACCAAGGGCATAAATTGTTAGATTTGTGGTAATTCTTATGTTTTTAGTTAAATTGGAGATTAACAAATGTGTAAAGTTGTTACCATGCCTAAAGCAAGAAAACTAACCGAAGTTGAGCGCTCTCGAATCCTAGGATTCCATAAGCAAGGTTTGTCACAGCGAGCGACAGCAGCTAATGTAAATTGCAGTAAAACTGTTATTTTCAACTGTCTAAAGAACACTGAGAATTATAGAAAAGCAAAATTCTTTGGTAACCCCCCCCCCAATTTCTCCTGCATTGAGTAGTAGAATCGGGCGGGTTCTTATGAATGAAAGGGAAGTTCTTCTAGTCAAATTAAGGCAGTTACAAATGCTCATAACAGTCCAATAACCAGCAGACGACACTTAAAAACAAAAGAAAATAAAAAGCGTAAACAAATTCCTCGATTGCTTCCAGATCACAAAGTGGAGCGCTTAAGATACGTTGGGAAGTGGAAGAAAGTCCTGTTTTCTGATGAGAAAAAATTCTATTTTGATAGGTTTTGATGGCTTCCAGCGATATTCGCATGAGAAAAACATGCACCTTGATATTTTTCCACACGTCATAGTTATGGAGGGTCCGTAATGATATGAGGTGCCTTTTCTTACAGAGGGACGATGGATCTCCAGATGGTGCAGGCTCGTCAAGCAGCAGCTGGTTATGTTAGCATGCTACAAAAAGCATATTTGATAATGGAAGGTCATCGTTTGTATGAGGATGGATGGTTATTTCAACAGGATACTGTGCAATCCACACTGCAAGATAGACCTTGAGCTTTCTACAAGAAAATGGAGTCAATCTCTTGGGACATCCTGCATGCTTATCGGACTTGAACCCAATTGAACATGTTTGGGGATGGATGACAAAAGAGTTTTATCGAAATGGCAAACAATATTCAACAAAAAATAAACTTAGTGAAGCCATCTTCAGGAACTGGAGCAGGATCCTCCGTACCTTAATGGAAACCCTTATTTCTAGCGTGCCCCAAAGAATTTTTGAACTCATCAAAAGCAGTGTAGGTAGAACTCATTATTAAGTTTGATTGTTAAATGTTTTCATACACTTTTTGTACAATTTAATATAATTTTTGTCTCTGGTCTTATGATTTTGATCATGTGTAAAAAGCCTAATTTAATATAAATGTAAATTTTAAAAACAAATCTTTGGAATGTAGGTGTTTGTTTCCATAACCTTTTAGATTGTAGTATTGGTAACCTTAAGTCGGAAGAGTTTAAAATCTTGCCTTTAAAAAGAGTTTTTCTTTTAAAGATTTTTAAGTGGTGTTACATTTTTGATCAGCAATGTATATACACATACATATATTTCAAGTTCAAGGTAGACAAAACCTTGTTTACTAGTACATATGGTCTTAAGGCCATGATGGTGATGATGATGATGATGATGATGATGATGATGATGAGGCTTTTGGCTTATGTAAATAGGGTAAAAAAGAGTGTAAAGCTTTCCTAAAATTTTAGATATTTGAATTTAATTTAATCAATAGGTATCAACCGTTGTGTGTGCTGTTGATTTTGCGTTCATTTTATTATCTTCTATTGGTCGCATTGTCAATTTTTCACTGGCGAGTCCATAAGAACGCACACTGGTCTACCAGTTTGTAAATAAACTAAAACAAACACAGGAAAAAATACAGGCGCCGATGATTCACATATGTGCCGGTTGGACTATGAGTATGTGTGTGTCCTCGTCAACCCTTTATGCGTTAATGCCAATATGTACGACCTGAGGAGATTGGATGCATCTACTGCCGTCAGTTCACGACACCATCTCTCTCAAGGACATCCTAGCGTCAAACTGCCATCGGCCCTATCCAAAATCTAACTGCCCACTACAAGGTTTAGTTCTCAACTAACTAAACGTCCGACCGAACTACCCGTCAAGTGTCGTTCCTATTGTTAACTCTTTAATCTATTGTTCAGTGTTTTACTATCGCCATTCGTCATACTTTAATTTTATCTTTACTCTTATTTCTATTTGTCTGCGTTAAGAACAAATTACTATCCATTGTCTATTGATAAGTTCTTTATTACTCGCTAAACTTTCTTTCTTTTGTCATGTATTATTTGCTTTTTTTTACCTCTCCAGCATGGAAGGATCTCGTCGTCACCCGTTATCTAGTATAGATGATCTGAACGGTCATGATGATGATGAGGATGACGATGATGGTTTCTGCAAATAGGGTAAAAGAAGTGCCTAAAACTTCAGATATTGGAATTAAATGTAATAAATAAGTATCAAACAATGATTAATAAGTATTTCTCAATGTAATTTGAAATATGTTAAAGACTTTTAATCTAGTATTGCGACACCAGTTGACCGTACCGACGAGCCGGCGACCTCAAACGTTGTGCCTGCCGTTGATTGTTCTATCATTTTATTATCTTCTGATGACCGCATCGTCAATTTTTCACTGGGTATCGTCGATACGAATGCACGCTCCCTCGCACATCTTTTTTTTCAAAAAACACCCGACTAGCTGAAACCACCGTCAATAATTTTCCCCACTCCTTATCTGTGCCTAAATCAAAACGTAGATTCCATGAACAAAGCTTCTTTCTTAGAACTGCACGCCTGTGGAACTCTGTTCCGCTTGCCTGTTTCCTCCCGACTTCAACCTGGATGTCTTCAAGTCCAACACAAACAAATTCTTCATGAATCGCCCCCCTAAGTAATGACACCTTACTAATTCTCCAATACTATTGCTACACTATCCCATTGATTACCGTACACACAATAACCCTTATCCCCGAGTAGCCATTGGTCCTTGATAAGTAGTGAGCTCCATGGAAAAAAAACAGTCTACAACTATTCAAATACAATAAAACAAACACAAGAATTTTGTATGTCACAGTGTAATATAGGCCCAATATCCCATCCAAGCATTCAAATATTTCAGATTTAAATGGAATTTAATCCACTGTTTTCTAACAAAAAAAGCAATCAATATTCAGAGAATAACATGCTTTTGTTATATGTAAGGATTCTAACAATAACGTTTAGCATCATTTGCAAAGGTGCAAATCTGTTATGATCGGAGATCTTATTTTACCTGACGTTAGGCGGATACTTTTCTAGTTTATGTGTTTATTATTCCCCCAAGCGAAAAAATGTGAATTACTTAAAAAAAAAAATCCTCTTTATTCAGAAACAAGTTACGAACATCTCTAGAGTATATTAATAAAGGCATGAAAGGCCATCATGACGATGCTAAAAATGCGACGAATGGCTCCAAGCTGCATTTCTTTCCGATTTTAAATCATTGCGCCGCTGATGAAAGGTGACAATCACACGACCATCTTTTTTTTTATTTGATATTCTTCGCTTGTTCTTGCTATTTTAAAAGTACGTTCGGATCACGAAACTCAAATTCGACACGAGCAAGCAGTGGATTCCATTGTCTAGCAAAAGGTCTAATTAGCTTTCACTCTTTTGCGTCATGTCAAGCTCCCTTCTCACGATGAAACTCCTCCATAACCGTTGCTCAAAATATTTAATTTAACTCTCTGTATCTTCCTTATTCTGCTGTTATTTTTTTTTTGCTTCCTCTTTTTTTTTGTTTTACAGCTTTTGTTTTATTTTATTTGTTTTTTTTTACACTTTTCTCTCCATTTCTCTCCTCTATTTGAGTATTTGTGGGTTTCTTTCTTTTTTTGCTTCTAGTTATCAGTGATACCCACATTATCCAGTTGGTCTCTAACTCTTTGTTTTATCTTATTGTTATCACTTCTCCTATATCTTATAATATTTTCCTTCTCGCTCATCTATTTTTACAGTGATTATATTTCTGTTATCTTTATAATTGTTGTTTCCTTCTCTCTTCTTTTCTCCCAACGACCTCCCGCTTGCTCTTTACGGATTTTTTGCCTTCTTATTTCTTTCTGATCGTATCTTGATTATTTATTTATCTGCCTCCTATTCTTTCCCTTGCTTTCTCTTACTCTTTTTTTATTACAATACTCTTCTACTTTTTTTCTTTATTCTATTAAATATCCCTTTCTCTTCATTCTTATTCTTTCACGGCGTTGTTTATGTCATAACTCTTCTTTCCCATTGTGTTTTGCCTCTCTATTTACACCTCGCTCACTTGTTGGTTTATTCTTTACACGCGCATTATTCTCTCCTTCAAAATCATCATCTCTTTTCCCTATTCCCCTGTTGCTCACAATTTTTCTATTCTCTATTCCTTAAATTTAATTATCTCTTTTTTTCTTCCTCAATCTATCTTTATTCACGCCTCTCATTTCATTATGCCAACTTTTTTTCCGTGCTCCCAACATGTTTTTCTCCCATTAATTAATGATTTCATCCCAACATCACACATGTGTTCACCAAATGCACTGATCCATCCCCTGCAAGTCAAACAATTTATGGCAAAGAAATGCTGGAAAATACTGAAGTTAACTCTCATAAAATACAGCTTGCAGATGCTGCGGGGCCGATTATGTGTTATGAACAGGTTCTACCGAAGATATCTGCTTTTAAATTATTATCTCCTTTCACCAGTAACCAACATTACTTGGGCAGTTGTAATATCTTAATATATGATATTAATACGAACGCATATGGAATTGACAAAGATGGAGTTGCAATTGCAATTAATTGTACTTAAGATTTTGTACAAACATACACACACACACACACACATATATATATACATATATGTATATATATGTATATATATATATATATATATATATATATATATATATATATATCGATTGATGGGAGCGGTGCCCGCAAATTACCTCGGCAAATGTCTATTTTAAACAAACATTCGTCCATCACTTTTATAGGGCTCAAACTGCTTATTTACAAACAAACTGAGAGCTCTGCATTTTTCAGACAATTAACTAGCGGGTAACATTATTTATGACAGTGTTCTACCCAAAGAGGGGTGGAGGGTTAAAATGTATTTGTAGTCATCGACATATAGTAGTGTTTCGTTGTATCTCAACTCATCAGTGCCGCTGGACTATATCTATATATATATATATATATATATATATATATATATATATATATATATATAGTTACCGTCGTGTGATTGTGTGTTGTGTTATTAAATGTCTATTGTGGGGTTCTTCACTGTCTGAACCCCACGTTATCAGAACATAAACACATACATGTATTTCGACATACCTTTTCAAGTTTTCAACTGCGTCGTTGGACATGTTGTACACCTGGAATTCATATGTTCTTGGACGGAAGCTGAAACCTGTTAGAATGAATGCATTTCACTCTAAGACGATTGTCGGTTTTATATAGTTTTTATTCACTTTCCAGGTGTTGATCGCCGAAGAATCGTAAGTGAGTTACTTTACTTGGTAGGTTAAATCTATTCTTAAATCTCAGCATTCTTTCCTGTGAAGCAGGGGGCGATCTGTTAAACCATCCGTTCTGTTCAACGTCCAAATTCCAGCTCGACTCTTTGTCAAACCAACCTGAACACATGTACAACAAACACGTCGTTCTGATCAGCTATTTTAAGAGCTTCAAGTGCAACTTGTCCATTTTACACTTGAATATGTTTTGACAACTGTTATCAAAACATAGCTTCACATCTCATCCTTTGTTTACCTCGCCAGTAAGATAGATAGCTAGATCGATAGATACGCATAGATATATAGATACCTCGACAGCCAGTTAAATAGCAGATATTTGCTCGTGTTTCACAGTTATATTAAATATTTACATATATATATATATATAAATATATATATATATATATCTGTGTGTGTAATCTAATTAAAACTCTGTGAATTAGAATTTACAGCAATTTATTATTTCAAAACGAATGTGAGTTAAATAGTTAAAAAAAAATTCTTTATTTCACGGAGTTTCACAGACGAAAGTAATCAACAAAATGATCTTCAGCAACAAGCTATGGTTTTGCTGTTCAACACATAAATTGATAAACTACAAATTAGGAGAAAGAAATGTTGATATAAGAATGTCCATGCATAGACAGAGTTTGCTTTATAGCTGAATATGATGTTGTCTGGCGCAAGAGAAGTTTTCCTTTTTTAAATTCTGGTTTTACATATTTATCAAGCTGTTGTGTATCGTAAAATAATAAATGTCTGAATTAAGAATTGTAAAAACAGCATCAGCCTTAACTCCATCACGAATTTATTGTGGTAAGAAATGACTGATTTAACCGTATAAGAATTCATGATTCGTAGTGTTTCACCTCTGACATTTCAAACTTGCTTTTCATTCAGCTTATTTGCCAACGGTTTCATTTTAAAACAGGAGGATAAATCAATTTAGTGTCTTCTCTACTTTTTTCTTATTGACTTTTGTTCACAATATTTCAAAATCGTTTTCCTTTCATCGAGTATTTGCTCCCACACCTCATCATTATCTTTTCATCTTTTAACCTTCAACGTCTTCACTAAACTTATTCAAAGCGATTTCCCTCCATAATGGTGTATGACCTTTATTTTGTAAGGTCAATATTCGGATTACTGGTTTATAATAAAACTGAAAACAGTCATAAAAGTAAGCGAACAATGGTTGTATTTATCTAGACAATATTCAACCATGAATCAAAACTTATTTTTATATTATCTATTCTTAAACTCTGTTCAGTTAATTGTAGTTACTCAACTCGGCAATTCTACAAATAACAGACATTTATGAGTCCTATGTTTCTATTCGTTGAAAACGCAATCTTTAAGCTCATGTAATTTACTGTTATATTTTATCGTACTAGCAATAAATATTTCTGAATTTGTTGGGATTAATATATCGCATTATTTAGATGATTTGCATTTTTTTCCATCTTAGATGTGTCTGCTACACCATTTCGGTCGATGTAACCTCGATTTTCGTTACGCGCGTCTAGTCGTACTCAGTAATCTTTATATCGAATATTGAAACATATACTTACGTTTGAACGGAATCCCCGCGGATTAAATACAAACCTTCAAATTGCCAGTTCAATGGACACTTTTGATGTACCTAAAGAAGATTCAAAGTAACATTAGCTAAAACGTTGCGAAAAGGGCAATAAACATGAAAACACTAGCCCGGTTAATGGAAAAAATAGAAAGCAACACATGAAATGAATGAAACAAAACGAAAATATTCGTTCGAAGTTTAATTAAATACGGAAAACACGCACATCCATCTATAACAATCTGAAAAGTGGTATCTTGTGAAGATCTGTTATTCATACAAGTAAGTTACGTGGCGTATGTCTAATGAGGTAAATTAAAAGAGAGACTACATTTCTTTGTCTTTCAACTTATATACTTCCTTATATTGACGCCCCCTATTTAGGAGAAAAAGTCAGATATAATTAAAGTCTAACTGCTATCTGATGTATGCGTGTGAACGCGTGTAAGAGTGTAATGCTATCAGTAAATCTCATATTTCGCGAATAATATACATAATATAATAAGTAAAGGCAAAAGCAATGAGAATAAATCCCAACAAAACATCCGGTTTGGAGTCCCGAGACACGGTTGATGAAGCACTGTGACACCTTTTCGGCAACTACTGCAACTGTGCTGGCTCTGATCGTATTTACTTGCTTTTCTGTCGGACCTGTCTACAATGCCGAAAGTAGCGTGGGCAAGAAACTGAACAAACTACATCCTTTTATCTTCAAAGTGCACCCGGAGAGAAATTTTAGCTTTGAAATCTATAGTCACAGCAGATACTGCAGTACACCAGATGATGATGAATGCCATTTTCTTATTAGGCAGACGGTTGCCATCAAACAAAATAGTATATTATATTGTACTGTTTAGTCACATTCTTTATTGGCCTAGTCCACTACGTCATGGCGTACACAAAAAAAAAGACAGATAGACTTGCTTTACCCATGGAGCTCCTAACTGTAAACTTATGATCTTTTGCGAAAAGTCAATGTTTTTATCCTAGTTTCATTCAGAAAAGATATTATTTTTTCTGTCGTAAACACCACACGAGTTTCATTGAGCTCATTATGTGTAAGAATTTTTTTTTCTTTCATAACAGCTTAGGAAATTTCGTTTGTTTTTTTTTTAAGGTCATGGAAAAACTTTTCAGAGAATTTTATGTCAGAATTGAGTCGTTTTGGTCACAGTTTTATGCTTGTTTATCTTTATATATATTCACATATTTATTCATGGTAATTTGGTTTAGTTGTTTTGTTCTATGACGGATAACACTTCTTAGATGTTTTAATGAGGGATTTGGTTATTTTGGAAAAAATTATTTTTCAATATTTATTTTTTCAAATAGTGATTCCAGATGTTCAGTTTGTCTTGTTTTTGTTCTATTGCACACTAATCCATTTTTACTTACTGAATGAAGAATCTAATCAGTTTGATATTTTTTTATATGCTGCAAGCTCTTTATATCACAAGAACATTTTTCACGGTGTATATTTTCGTTGCTTTGTAGAGAAGAATTCTTGTTTTTGCTTTTGTCTTTGCCAATGACAATTGAGATTTGCAAAAAAAAGGGGGAAGAAGAAAACAATAACACCAATGTTTTGTGCATTTAAAGTCGTGCAGCCGATACCTTCAGACAGCCTGATCTGATAGTATTAGTCCATGCTCGTGAGAAATACATTGCAGAAGTATCCTTATCGAATCGTCGATTATAGTGACAGAAAATAACAACGTTGTTATTGTAGGACAGCATGCCTTCCGGCTGATTGTTCTGTTAAGCATTCGTCAGTACGCTATGTGCGAAATGATAAAAGTACATGACTTCTTAGTGAAAATTAGTGTGTACTCCTGAAAGTCGTCAGTTCTGCCGTCCACCTGAAAACGAGAGTAACAAATATGTATTTGAAGAAAAAATCCCTTTAAAATTAAGAGTTGATTATCACTATTTTATTTCGTTACCAAATCCAATGGTGAGGCCCCAGCTTCCGGGCCTTGGGGAGTGTGGAGCCACCCGTTAATTGCCATTGCTCCCAGGCCCACTCTGACCCGGAGTGGTAGTACCTGTTAGGGTCCCAACTATGGGTTAAATAGTATCCAACTTAAAAAACAAATATACCCCATTAAAAATCGTTCCTCAAAATAACTAGATTCGGCATTAAATATCCTGAAAAAGGTTGATATGCCGTAAAACAAAACAATCAAGCAACCAAATCGTTACTAAAGATCAAACACAAATGATTTTAGTTTTCAGTAAAATACAAATAATATAACCTTTATAATTGATTGTTGGAGAAAATAATGCTTCCAATATGTTTCGCCCAAATATGTGGTTCGGCGTTTTAAATCAATTATTCTATGATTAATTCTAGTATATAGATCAATTAATATTCAACCAATAAATTTCTCATCGTGTCATCTTTAAACTTTTTTTAACAATCCAGAACGTAATAAAAATGTTATTAATTTTAATGAAACTTCTTTATATTTTTCAAGAATATGGAGTTTAAGACAATCTTCATAAATATACAAACGAAACATCAAAGTAATTGTGTAATGTAATACCTAACGGAATAGATATCAAATTATTTAGTCTATTTAATGTGGAACATTTTATTTTATCTCCTCCGACGTGTACCCCATTCACTCTTAAATCTTACATATATTTTTTGTTTAGTAATTAAAATGACTGTTCATCTTTCCAAAAGTTAATAGAGTTGATATTTTGCGATTATATACGCATATACTCTTCGGTGAATTATATACTGCATCATAGCGCAGTATTCAACATCCATCGGAAATGGTTAATCGTCAGTGAGAAGTCATGTCTGCTCATTTATCATTCTGTCGTGTGTGCCTGTCGCGGGTCCTCTTTCGTCACTTACGTTCTCATTTTATAACGCTCTAATATTTCCGCTCGGTTTGGTGTCATAACTAATAAATGCAGCTGTTGTCAGATTTGTACTTCCCCTAAATTTACGGTATGCAAACTTATATTAGGGGCACAGAAGTTAATTTTATAAACATTTTCAAAACTTTTCTGTTCATTATATACAAATATTGAAAGAGTATTTATCGAATGATAAACATCGTTTAATTAAAAGTAAGTATTGGAAAGGCCGTAAAAGTGTAACTTTATAGTCATAAATGCATTTCATGGCGTATATATATATATATATATATATATTGTTAATTTTGGTACATTTTGGTAGAAGATTCATAAGTTAATTAAGATTGTTGGTACGAATAGTTGGGTTTAATGACTTTCTTTGATAAAAATTCAATGTGGCGTAATGAAAAAATAAATATGTATTTACAGTCTCTCTTTCAATTTTCGGATTTTAATCATGTCAATCACATTTCAATTTCTTTTTGGCCGATTGATTTTTGCTATTTCTTCTGATGAGTTAAGGGCATAATAGATTCACTGATTGATATAATAATTAAGTAATTGATTTTGCGCTACGAAACAGATACTGTCAAGAATTGTATAAGTCAACAGAATTAAAGGAATAAATTATAAGATGTTCAACATCATGAATTTTGGAATATAACTTTTTGTCATTTATTCTCTCTCTTCTCTCTTTCCATATATATATATATATATATATATATATATATATATATATATATATGTATATATATATATATATAATGTAAAAGGCAGTTAAATTAACAACAGAAGCTTCTGAATCAGTGTATGGGTTGGAAGCATGATGAACAGGCATATAAGTGCTAATGTGTTGTATGTTCAAATGAGGTCTGCATTTGCTTCTAAGGGATTTTACTATAGCAATTTGATGCAATATGTTAATCAAGAGCATGCACAATTTTCATTTTCATAACAGAAACAAATATCTGTTCTTTCAATCTTTTGAAATATTATCACGTTTTTAATTTCATTAAGGATGTCACAAGACGAATATTGGAGCTGCCAGTGGTAGATTTTCTTTTTAAATTCTGATTATATTTCATCTGTTTTACCTTATTCATTTTATTTTAATGAAGCAAAATAACATTTTTTAGTTTAAATATTGAAAATAATAATTTTCTAACCAATTTATAGAGTAAATATATAAAACCGAAAGATTTTTAAAATTCATTTGTGTAGATGGTCTTTAATGCAAATGACGGTGAAAGTAAGAGATTTTTTTTGTATAAGTATTTATTATATTAATACACAACTTCCCTGGGTCGAGCAAATTTTTTTAAGTAAAAAATCGACCTACCCTAATGATTAACCAAGGATGTACCAGAGTTCATTTTAAAAGAAACAATGATATTCAACATCTTCAGACATTAATGCTTTTTAATCTCAGTATTTAATCCATTCTGGAGATCAATCAAGATTTCTAGCTTCTTCAATCTGTATGTTTTTACACGAAACGTGAGAAGAAAAAGACTATTTCTAATAAATAATACGTGACTCTTATATGACATTCACCAATTACCCCAATTGGTGTGATATTGTGTAACTTTTTTGGATATTTGGAAATACGAATAATGTATGTATATTTTTTATTCTATTGCAATTTGTATGCTTTGATTTATTTTATACATATATGCAAATAAAGTGTAATAATTGAGCCATATTCAATAAATGAATAAATTAATATTTTATTTCGTTCTTTTTTTTTTACTTTGTTAATCACCCGATCTGATCTCCATATTGTTCGGCTGGGGTAAGTAAGTTCAATTTTCTAATTCTTGAAACAGTTCAAATAAAGAAAATGACGGTTGTACTCCAATAATCTTTAGCTGACATTTTTTGTACTTAACGATCGTACGTTCGAGCTTATGGATTTATCGCCTTGAGGCAAAACGGCCAGTCACAAAACTCATCTTATTATATCTGAATGATTTCCAGAAGTTAAACTAAGAATCTTGTATATTTAAGAGAAGATAGTTATGTATTCGTTATTAAGAGGTTATGTTTACAAATAATTAGGTTCGGGGGTAAATGTTCAAAGTCGCAAGTAGTCTAAATCGTCTGAGTTGTAAATAGGGAAAAAGTATGTAGTTAAACGATACGTTGTTCAGAGATGAAACAGCGTCTGGACTACAGGATGCGCGCAGTTGAATCGGTCTGTTTGTCTCTCCACTTTAATGTGATTTTTTTTAAAATGGTCGATTTCAGATTTTTAGTAAAGTAGAAACGGTAGGTTTATATAATTTCTATTTTAAGTTAAGGCATTGGAACTTTGGTACCGGGTGGAAGGTCGTGACTAATACTATCTTTTTCAATTACTAAGCAAAGTGCTATTTCCAAATACATTCCTGTATAATAAGTCATAGTTTAAACACGTAACAGAAAAAATATTAAAATATGTTATTAATTTGTTGTTTATAAAATGTATTTTTTAAAAAATTTTGTATAATAACGATGTATATGATCTATTATAAGCAATTAATTAAGATACTAACCACTAATTTATATATAAAATATGCGTAAATATGAAAGGCGTTCTGAAAGTATATCTTATTTTTATTCTGCCTAAATGGTTGGATGTTTTTGTTTTACGGCATATCAACCCTTTCAGGTGTTTTAATGCCGAATCCAAAGATGTTGAAGAAATAATTTTTAATAGATTATATTTGTTGTTTTCAAGTCGGTTTCTATTTAACCCATAGTTGGGACCCTAACAGGAACTACCACTCCGGGTCAGAGTGGACCTGGGAGAAATGGCAATTAAAGGGTGGCTCCACACTCCCCAAAGCCCGCAAGCTGCGGCCGCGCCACTGGATTTATATGTCATATCCAGGACCTCTGCCTAAATGGATCAGAGATGGTTGCAAATTATATTGTTATTCTGCGGAACTTTTGGATTCATAATCCTAGATTTTCATTTCTCTGCTGCAGTTGTTGACGGTGCGAGACTAAAAATACAACTTATTCATGGGCGTGCGTCAGAAGCAGAGCTGCATTATGTAATCCTTAGAAAAAGTGCATTGAGAATCGGGATGACAATGTAGAAAAATAAGTCTTGGAACAGTAATAGTACCACTTTCTTCTATCTAGCATCTAAACATTCTGAGTAAAAAAAAAAAAAGAATAAGGGGTGTGCTCCTTTAACTACCCGTGTATCTATTTTCATTTGGTAATGATTAGGAGTTTCAATATTTTGACAGGAAAACTTTCACTTAATAACTTTAGCTTTTTATAATATCATTTGCCGATAAATGATGACTGCCTAAATAAATCAAGGAAAGATAACTGCCTAAAGAAATCAAGGAAAGATAACTGCCTAAAGAAATCAAGGAAAGATAACTGCCTAAAGAAATCAAGGAAAGATAACTGCCTAAAGAAATCAAGGAAAGATAACTGCCTAAAGAAATCAAGGAAAGGTAACTGCCTAAAGAAATCAAGGAAAGATAACTGCCTAAAGAAATCAAGGAAAGATAACTGCCTAAAGAAATCAAGGAAAGATAACTGCCTAAAGAAATCAAGGAAAGATAACTGCCTAAAGAAATCAAGGAAAGATAACTGCCTAAAGGAATTCAGCACAGATCCTTTTATTACTTTATATACACTTAATTTTGCTCTTCATCAACCACTTTATTGATAAGTATAACTCATCTATCACCGGTGAAAATAAAATCAAATTTACTTACTAATTTAAACAACTCTTCAAAATCTAATATAGGTGGTTATCATCCCTTTTGGAAACATCAATAAATTTAAAAATCAACGAATCGGACTGTATAAAAGTATTATTCAAACTTTACATTAAACAGTACATTTGGTATCACATGTTTTGTTAACGAGCATCTCTCCCCCCTCTCTGGCTTTCTTACTCTTTCTATTTTCTCTCTCTCTGTCTCTATAAGAGAATAGAGAGGGAGAGAGAGAGAGAGAGAGAGAGGTGGGTAAACGTGGAGGTAGACACGTTTACCAGAACCAAAGGTCAGCTGACCAAATTACGTATGTGTGACGTAGTTGGCTAGATCTGTGAGATTTGATTTGAGCTTTGAAGAAGACGGACGTTTTTTCCGTGGTCTCCTCCTCTTAACTGGGGAGGGGGGAGACTAACGCTGACGTGTGTGAAGAAGAGCCCACACAAAAGATTTCACTTTACACCTGCTGCAGAACCTCTGGGGAAAGTGAAATAAAAAAACTATAAAACCATTTCATCGTCTTGGAGTGATAAATCTTCGTCAAACAGGTATCAAGTCTCCCTCCAGGATGAGAAATTTCCACATGGTTCAACAGCGAGAAGAAACAGAGGTAGGTTCAGAAATTACATGTCACACACACGATTCCCTTTATGATAATCAAACACACAACCATTTATATTAGAGACACTCACACGGAATCTTTCTTATGTTATATAGAAAACGTAAAATGTGCCCCTAAATGAAGAACTATATAACATATTCAAATGTAACGAAAGCTCAATTTGGTACCCCTCAAGGATAACTTCGATGATAACGAATATATAACATATTAAATTTGGTGCTCGTCGACCAGTCGCATCACCGATGCGATAATCGAACCTGTGTTTAAGAAAATACAACGTGGAAGCATGGAGATTTAGTGTCAAGAAGAAAGAAATAGACTAAAAAAAAAAAAGAAAAAAAAGGACAAGAAAAACAATAAAATGTATGAAAAAAAAAGAAAAAGAAAGAACAGTAAAAAAAAATACAAATCAACACACACACAACGTAGGGTCCATTAAAACACTAGGCGAATTAGAAAAATAATTAAGATAAAAAAAGGAAAAAAAAAAGAAAAGCAATACACACGTACAACCTTTTCACGAAGAAAAAAAAGGAAGACATACAGACACACAGATGTAAAACTTTATATATAGAAAATAGTTAAAAAAAATGTTTATCGTATTGGGAATTAGCTCGTTATGAACGAAGAAAAATATCACTTAATGTCAAAATTAGAAGGGAAAAACGAAAAATGGCCTTAGTTTGTAAATTTTTAACAACAGCCAGTGAGAAAACCAAAAAAAAAAAAAAGAAATAGAACATATGATTGTAACGAGCCTTTACCACAAAGATAAGCATGTCAATCACAAATATGGGTTATGAATATTTTGTGTCATTTTTAAACTGTGAACTAAATGTAACTTTTAATGAAAAAAAATATGTACTGTTGATAAAAAGACAATGGTCATGTCCTGTAAAATGATTTTTTTTCTTTTTCGCTGATTGTGCGAATTTTTCGTAGGAATTTTTTTTTTTTTTTTGATGACGTGGTCAAAAGGAGTATCCACGAATCTGTGTTTTGTTATTTGGAATTTTGTTGTTAGTGAGATGGGACTTTGTGATTGCTTATAGGATATTTTTGTATTTTTTAATTTATTATTTTTATGTAATTGATGTGTTGTCAAACGGTATTGGCAGAATTTTCTTGTTCTTTGACATGTATTTTTTTTTCGCAGAATGGTGAGGTGAAATCTTTGCTTGTGGGGTCTATTGAAAGAATGATTAATAAAAGAAAGAACGTGTTAATTAATTAATAATCATAATAGTAATAATAAAATAGGGAAAAAGAGAAAGAAATAAGATTTAAACAGTGTAATAAATGATTTAAAAAAAAAAGTTTCGGAAGAGTCAAAGGTTCAGTCGGTATTAATTTTGATTTTCGAAAAGTAGAATAAATGTTCTATTCGACATGAGTGACGTTTTGACCACATAAGTAAGGAAAAAAAGGATAAATATAGGGTTAAATAAACTATATGAAGAAATGAAAGAAAAAAGTGGGGCGTGAATGGAATTTAAGTTCTGTGGCAAGCATGTTAGAATTTTGGAGAGGTGTTGAATTACATAGGTAGTTATTAATTTCATTATTTTCGGGAAATGATTCGAATTTTATTTTTTTATTGTGATTTCTGTTGATTTCGAGTAGAATCAACATGGAGCAAGTTTGAGTACTTCATGTGTGGAAATCCGATGTTTTCCGTGAAGCTATGTGTCTTCAAGGCAGGTTGCGCTTACTGACTTTGGAAAAAAAAAGAAGTTTTTTCTGACATAGCAGTAAACGGAATGTATTCTGTCCAGCGTGAGCGGATCTAGTTGTAATCAACTTCAGAGAGCAAATGAAATGTCCTCTGACATGGCGTAAGGGGCAGAGGGGGTGCAATGGCTGACGTGGCCATTATGTTACGAATCGCTCAAGAGAAGATGAATGAAATATGTATGCAAGTACTTAGGAAAATAAAATGTTACCCTATTGTGAATTAAAGGTACCAAAAATTAAAAAAAAACATGCTGGGTGAATTTAATTGGTATTATTAAATTAAATTATTTTGAAATAGATTTGGTTGGTTTAGTTATATTTTAGGGACATTTAGCGCGTAGTTGCATTTTTTTTCATGAGAATTACAAGGGGATTAGGCTGTAGAAAGCAGTTTTTTCTGTTGTTTTATTTTTTTTATAAGCCACGGTATTGTCACAAATTAGAAAATTTGGCAGGGGAAATACTATTTTAGAGTAATGAGTACCCTGTTAAAACAATACTAGTGGTTCCAGTGAGTTGGAAGATGCCACGTAGGCCCAAGCAACGGCAATAAGTCTTGTCCAACAAAAGTCTGGCGTGCGAGGTCGCGATAATTCCTCAGGGTACGGAGCGACTGGACAGTCGGTACCAAGCCTAATCACGGGGAGATAGAAGAAAGGGAAAGATGCAGATTACGTAAGGAACAAGATAGAGCCTTATTATTTTTTTTTATTTTTTTTAGAGGAATGTGTGAGGGATATCTGGGTTGGAATCTTGGGACTTGCTGGGAATGCGGAAAAATCACAAAGGGAAAGCTACTTAGTTAGAAATCGATGCGCAAGTAAGCTTTGGCGCATTAGTTAGGGAGTGATGATTCCGTATCTTGTCGGGTTCCAGGAACTCAAACAGGCTCCGAGTGAATCAGTGTGAAGGCGTATCTTGGCTTAGACCAACCAAGGAAGTTAGTAGAAGAGCTTTGTGAAGTCCCGAAGTAGTAGATAGAATAGGACAAAGCTCCAGTAATAGGACCACTCAGAGAAAGACGTCAGGGCATTGCAGTAAAGGAAAAAAAAACTGGGACTTAGGCCTATGCTGAAAGTCGAGAACGCGAGTGGGATGGTTGGGTCGGTAGAGCATCAGACTTTTAATCTGAGGGTCTGGGGTTCGAGTCCCCATGCGATAAAGCTACCACCAACATGGAGCATCCGACGTTCTGGTCGTAATTGCGATATGCTGGCCCCATTTCGAAAAAGTGATCGAAAATGGAGTCTCCATTTGTTTGGCCAAGTGGTCCAAATAAAGAGCAGAGTCAGTGGAAAATATCCAACAATGCGACCGCCTAGACAAGATGTATATCTGCAAAGCTGTATCTTTGTCTAACTTGGAAGCAAGTTAATGTCGAGGAGAGACTTTCGAGAAGCAGCAGAAGGGTGGATAGTGTAGTAGAAGAGTACTGGTGCCTGATCTTTCTTGGAAAAGGGGTGAGTCCGGAAAGTGGAAAAATAAAGATGTACTTCGGACATAATTATTTTTTTTAGTTAGTTAGTTATTAATAATGTATGGATTGCCATACATTTTGATAAAAAAGGGTGGAGGAATGTTAACGAGCATCTCTCCCCCCCACCTCTCTGGCTTTCTTACTCTTTCTATTTTCTCTCTCTCTCTGTCTCTATAAGAGAATAGAGAGGGAGAGAGAGAGAGAGAGAGGTGGGTAAACGTGGGGGTAGACACGTTTACCAGAATCAAAGGTCAGCTGACCAAATTACGTATGTGTGACGTGGTTGGCTAGATCTGTGAGATTTGATTTGAGCTTTGAAGAAGACGGACATTTTTTCCGTGGTCTCCTCCTCTTAACTGGGGAGGGGGGAGACTAACGCTGACGTGTGTGAAGGAGAGCCCACACAAAAGATTTCACTTTACACCTGCTGCAGAACCTCTGGGGAAAGTGAAATAAAAAAACTATAAAACCATTTCATCGTCTTGGAGTGATAAATCCTCGTCAAACAGGTATCAAGTCTCCCTCCAGGATGAGAAATTTCCACATGGTTCAACAGCGAGAAGAAACAGAGGTAGGTTCAGAAATTACATGTCACACACACGATTCCCTTTATGATAATCAAACACACAACCATTTATATTAGAGACAATCACACGGAATCTTTGATGTTATATAGTGTATACACCCAAACGTAAAAAGTGCCCCTAAATGAAGAACACTATATAACATATTCAAATGTAACGAAAGCTCAATTTGGTACCCCTCAGGATAACCTTCAACGATGAAAAGAATATATAACAGTTTGTGCTTCGGCATCAATGAAAACACACGCGTCCTGTCTATGTTTTAAATCAAAGTGTTTTATATCTTATATTAGTATCAAAAATTGAAGAATATTATTTATTTTTCTATATAGATATTTACAAACTTTAACTTAATTGATAATTTGGAGTTTTGTCCTTAATGATAAAAGGATAAAATATAATTTTTTTTTTTGTTACGGAAATGACCAGATCATTGTGTATATTTAATGAAAAGATTAACGACTGCGAACACATCTGTACACTCACAAATTTTTTAAAATACTAGTCCATGTCTGGAAAATTGAACATGGCACAATCTGTAGTATATGTATCTGATATTTATATGCATTTAATTTCATACACAGATACAACAGATATTATTATTATTATTATTATTATTATTATTATTATTATTATTATTATTATTATTATTATTTTTATTATTATTATTATTTTTATTATTATTATTTTTTTTTTATTATTATTATTATTATTATTATTATTTTTATTATTATTATTATTATTATTATTATTATTATTATTTTTTATTATTATTA
The DNA here is from genome assembly GCF_053919585.1 of Euprymna scolopes. Classification (NCBI taxonomy): domain Eukaryota; kingdom Metazoa; phylum Mollusca; class Cephalopoda; order Sepiida; family Sepiolidae; genus Euprymna; species Euprymna scolopes. The sequence goes on along the minus strand of NC_136497.1, from coordinate 86,915,609 downwards.
TTATTATTATTATTATTATTATTATTATTTTTTAAATACCGTCTGGAAATAAGGTAAAAATAATACTTACGACCTACATGATTTATAAGCCTTATATTTTGGAAAGTGATTGTGCAAAAATAGCATTGATGGAAATAATCTACAGAGATATTTCGATTCGGTAAAGAACTGAGTGCACAATCTTAACGGCAGAATAGAAAATACAGATAAGTAGTATTCCCTTCAGAATCACAACGGTTACTGCAGATTACCTTATGTACTGATTATCTACAGTGGAATACATTAGCCTTAAACACCTATTAAATATTAATCATTAACGCAAAATAAATCAGTTTTGAGTGTGTTTTCTTTGAAAACATCGAGAATAGTTATCATTATTCAATGTATATTACATTAATATATATTCTTTTCTTTTTCAAGTTTAATATATATATATATATATATATATATATATATATATATATATATATAACGTTGGTCGGCCGTAAAATACGCATAAATATTATATTTTACTTAATGCATATTCCTTCTCTTTATAAACAGAAATACCTTAAGTATACAATGTAACGTTAAATTAATTTTTTAATGAAGTAACTGAGATATGCGCATACGGATATTATGATTTTTTTAAACAGTTCACTTCCTGTAAGTAGAAAAATATCCGAGATGAGATCAAAACCAACACGATAAAGACAGTGAGTCGAGTACGATAACAATTAGACCAGCTTACCACAATCTTTAAAAAGGGTCTTCAAACTTGCTTCTTTAACATAATGAAGCTGTCATGGTTCAAGACCACGCATGCGCAGTCGCAAAGCAGTTGACAAACAGAAAAAAACCCAAAAAAACTGCGAGTATAAATATTTCAATTTGGACCTCTTAACAGGCCGTTTCCAGACAAAAACCGACAAAAAGTTGACCACATATCTGAATACCCTATATACCTAATTTCACGTTTGTATATCAAAACTTGAGTATATAGGTTGTGAAATGTCATCATACCCACACACACATTCGCACTTTCTAAAAATATAACAGCATTACACCCGACCATAAAATACGCATAAATATTATATTTTAATTAATGCAGAATTCTGATTCCTTATATACAGATATACTGAAGCTATTAAAAGCCATTAGTCGCGTGCTCTCGTGTAATGAATGAATGCGTGAATGTAGGATTGGCATGAAATTCGTAAAGATAAACTAAAATGACCGAAAAATGGGCTGAAATAACTTAAATAAATAAAAAGTAAATGACTTAAAATTACTTTAATGAACTTAAGGATGAATTGAATGACCTTAAGAATGACTTGAATGCTTAAAAAACAACTGGAATCCTTCAAAAACAACTTGAACGATCTGGAGAATTACTTGAATGGCTTTTAGACGGACTGGTTGTAAAGTGGGTAATCCTTTTACATTAAATTAATACAGAAAAGTGATCCCCCTGTTTATATCACAAAAATTATTTGATTTAGGGAATTTGAAATGTTATTTTCGTATCCAGGAACCCCGAAAACCAATAAATAGTGGTATAATAAACATAAAAAGGAATAAAAAGTACATGTGTTACGGACCGACCGACCGACCGACCGACTGAGTGACTTATAGTGTTGCTTGCACATGACTACAAAAACTATTCTGTGGTATGCATTTAAAAAAAAAAAACTATTCTCCGTCGGTCGGTCAGTCAGTCCGTAACACATTTACTTATTAGTTATAAACAAGTACAGCATCGGTTAAGAACAGATACTGAACTTTGGTCTTAGTCATGTGGCCAAGGAAAAGTTACATTAGGGGCAAGTTTCAGAAAAGTCTAATGGATAGGTAAAAATTTATAGGGCAAAAAGTGTCATTATTTGCAATTTTGGTACATTTTTGACCCCTTATGAGCCCCTTGGCATGCTGAACCAGTGACAATGGACAAACTATGCAGTTTTACATCGGAACACATGTATATTTGAATTCAGCACTATGGGAGAGCACTATATAGATATACATATCAAGTTTTTTTTATTGAGCAATATGAAAAAAGGATATTTTTAGAACTAAAAGTCCACAGGGGACGCAAAGCAGAATTTTGCTAGGGTCATCCATACAGAGTTTATATTAAGAACAATGCCCTGCGCATTTTGGACAAGTTTCAGCAAAATCTAATGAATAGGTCAAACTTTATGGGGCAAAAAGTGTCATTGTTTGCAATTTTGGTACATTTTTGACCCCTTATGAGCCAATTGGAATGCTGAATACCAGTGACAATGGACAAACAGTACAGTTTCACACATTAACACATGTATATTTACATTCAGCAACATGAGAAATCACTATATAGACATACATATCAAGTTTTTGTTGAGAAATATGAAAAATGCGCCAGAAGAAAGGGCGTTTTAAGCACTAAAAGTCCCCGGGGTATGCAAACCAGACTTTTGTCAGGGTCACCCATACTGAATTTATATTGAAAACAATGCTCTCCACATTTTGGGCAAGTTTAAGAAAAATCTAATGGATGGATCAAATGTTAAGGGACAAAAAGTGTCATTTTTGGCAATTTTTGACACCTTTTGAGCGCCTGCGGGCAAAACAGGATTTTTCGCAAAAAAAAAAAAAAAATACTATGCACATTTATATATTAAAATATAATTTGTGAAAAAATGTCAGGAAAAACTAATGGACGGTTATCCGTCAATCATCCGGACGAACGGACAGACGGACCCATTGAAAACATAGGTCTTTCTCTGATAAATCGGGAGACAAAAATGTTACTCCATACCCCTTGCTTAAAAAAATAATAATAAAATATAAATGTGTTACAGACCGACCGATGGAGTGACTTGCATGCGACTAAAAATTCCTTACCATGAAAGGGTTTCCCCTTCCATTGCCAAGGAAAAGTTTCAAATGTAAGTGCAGCATTTGTTAAGAACATATACTACACTTTGATCTTAGTCAATAGGCCAAGGATAAGTTACAAACGTAAGTACAGCATCTATTAAGACAGATACTACAAAAGGCCAAGAAACGAGTATTTATTTGCTCCCCCACCGAGCAAATAAGGCACAAGGTCGATTTTTAATGTAAGGAGTGAAGGGGAAATGGGGACCAACTCCCCGGGGAGTAGGGGAGCTGGATAGTGACAATTGGTATGAAGGGTTGCCCCTACATTGACAAATGTCTTATATGTCGGGCTACCCCCACATATAGTCTTTGCTTAAGTATCTGCTGGAACAGATACTACACTTTGAGATATTTAATCGTTTATTCATGTTAAAAATACAGTGAAAATCAACAATGAACAAAAAACTCAGGCACATGGCCAACTTAAAAGGGGGATTGTGGGGGTCGTTGGTCATCCGTGTCACTCCAGAACTAAAACAAAATCAAAAGTTTTCTCCCAGCTAGTATCTTCTTTTATAATACCGCATTCACCCTTTCATTCTGGGGGTCGACCTACTTAACTCCCAATTTTTAAAACATTTTTTATTGACGTGTAAAAACAAAAAAGATGACAATAAAATGGTACAACAATTCATCAAGGTGATTAGTAGGACCCTCCTAACCCCTTCTAGTTGATAGACTGCCCATTCCACTAGATTTGTAAAAGGAATCTCGCTTCTGCGGGTCAGTCTCTAAGTGGGGGTACCCTCTAGATGCGGGTGAATGGAGAAAAGAAAACTTTGTTATAAGGGATTGGGGTTAGTTTGTATTTCTTTCTCTCCAAGATGGGTGAAATTTAGAGGAAGGGGTAAAAACAAAAATTGCAAGTAGGAGGGGAATCTTGAAGAGATATATGCTGAATTTGTTTCCGACTCTATGGTCAGTGATATTAAGTCGAAACTAAATGGCATCGCACATTGTTATGCTGGCACGCCTATTTGGTTTTGTGAAGTAAACATTATCGTACAATAAAATCACTTCGCCATAATAAATCTTTAGTCATCACAAAACTCGACAAAGGCTCTGGCGTTGTCATAACGGATCACCAGGATTATGTCAATAAAATGGGGGTCACTCTAAATTTGTTAAATAAGGTCCGGTAGATACTCATGATTCTACTGTTTCTATCGAGACCAAGTTCCAACAACGACTTGTCAAATGGATCAAAAGTGGTGTTCTTCCAACTTCCATTTCTAATTTAATTCGACTCACTGATTCTATCTGCCCCGTTTGTATGGTTTGCCTAAGACCCATGTCATCTGTGTTTAGACCCATATTATCTGTGAAAGGGTCCTCTCATCATAAGTTAGCTAAATTGGTGACAAGTATTTTAGAACCCGATTTGGAACATTATTCCAATTTCATATTTATGCAAAATTATACTTATTCAGACAAATGTAGGTGTACTTTTGATATTTCTAGTTTTTTACTTCAGTCCCATAATATTTGTGCTGACGCTTATATAGGAGTAAACTTCCAACTCCCCCAATTTCAGAAAATATTTTTGTAGAATTGATGAAATTCGCCACCATGTCGGTTGATTCAGTTTTCCGTTACGTTGATGACGGTTTTGCTTATTTGACAACGAAACGAATGCGGATGCTTTTTTTGTGTCCCTCAATAACGTTCATCCAGTCATTAAGTTTACGGTAGACAAGGAAACGAATTCTACTCTTCCGTTTTTGGATGTTCTTGTATCCAAGAGATACTCGTGTTTTATTACGCCTGTTTATCGTAAACAACCTTTAACGATCTCTATACGCGTTGGAACTCTTTTTGTCCTACAAACCAAAAATATAATTTAATTAAAACTTTAGCACATAGGCTCTTGATGATTTGTTCTAAAGTTAATCTGGATGACGAGCTTAAAGACCTTTTGTAACAATGGTTACCCCTTAGATATTGTTGAAACTTCTATTAATAAAAAAGTTTCCAATTTTTATAAACCTAAAGAAATTATAGTTAATAAATATCCTGTTTATCTACGTCTACCTTGGCTATGTAATATCAGTGACCGATTTTCGGAAGCAAAATTTAGCTCTGTTGGGCGAGGAACGAAACCTGGTTAGCTAACCTTTATTTTCATGTTTTTATTTTTTAAATCATCATGTTGATTAGTCTGTATTTAGCCATTATTAAATTCTGTTTTCCCCGAAAATTTTTCCTATGTATATATATATATATATATATATATATATATATATATATATATATATATATATATGTACATATTTGTGTGCAATGTTATTATTGATTATACATATGTATATTCATATAAAATATATACATATATATTCACATATATATATGCATATATATATATATATATATATATTTTGTTTATATATAATAGCTGCATACAGTTGCCTAGTCGTAAAATACGCTAAAGTATAATATTTTGATTAATGCAAATTTCGTATTAATTATTATATTGTATTTGACCGAATATATAGTTATCATTTGAAAAAATGTTTTTAAAACCGAGAATCGAAACCGAAACGATTAGCTTACGATTTACTTTTTCCTTTGACGTAAATGCCTGAGCACTGAAAAAAGCAAAAAATAAAGCATAAAACAATAGCTATTACGTTTCGCATGCATAGTCCAAATGCCGTCTTTCGACGTTCACCTTTCAAATTCCATTTCTTAATTTTTACTATTTTTTCACCGATTTTCCCAGGCTAAAAATCAAATATAAAGTTTCGCATAGGTTGGAATGTTCTTTATATTAAGTTTAATGTCTGTTGACCAAAAACTGGGGAAGAGTTTGTAGACAATTTTTTAAACAAATATTTATACGCATGCATAAATATATATTTCTATATATATATTTATGCATGCGTATAGATATTTGTTTAAAAAATTGTCTACAAACTCTTCCCCAGAATTTTGCTTACTATATTCTTCTCACCCATATGTTATTAATAAAATTAAGTATAAATTACTTTGATTTTTCAGTAAAAAAATAATATTATACGCTTCACTTTTATACTATCTTTATAATAATAATTACCGATATATTTTTTCTGATAGTGTGGAATCGGAATCGGAATCGGAATCATCATCATCATCATCATCATCTTCATCATCATCATCAGCAGCAGCAGCAGCATCATCATCATCATCATCATCATCATCATCATTCATTACATGGAAGTAACCCATTATTTTGGCATGTAATTTAAACAAGTGTTCCTAGTGTCTACATACGCAGGTATGTAAACTATTATGATGAAAAAGGGTCACTTTCTCTAACTGTTCACATTTGAGGAAAAGCGGGAGAAAAGGAGCAAATGAAATATATAGGTAGCTTAAAGAGAGATAGATGACTACGTCATCTATCTCTCTTTAAGCTACCTATATATAAGCATCATTCAAGGCAAAAAGAAAAAAACTCTGATTAACTGAAACTTATTATAATAATAAATATTTATTTATACCTTTTGTAGCCTACATTTACTTCGGTAATTGTTTACTTTTATTTCTGTATATGTAGTTATTGTTTACACATTTCCATTTAGTGTTGTTTTATTTATTCTGTTTCTCATTAACTTGCATATTAGCTTGCATATTAGAATCTTGAAAATGTTTAAAAGTTTATAATGCATAAAGGCAGGGCAAACATACATAGAGGGCGTCCTGAACTTTACGACGTGTTAGATTTATACAATAGATTCATTCGAAGATTTTTTTACAGGGTAGTCATCACTTATCAAGGACCGGAAGCCACTGGGGGATAAGGGTTATTGCGTGTACAGTAATCAATGGCGTAGTATCGTAGTAATCGTTAGTATTGGAGATTTAATAAAGTGTCTTACTTAAGGGGGCGGTTCATCAGGAATTTGTTTATGTTGGACTTGAAGACATCCAAGTTATATTCAGGTAGGAAACTAGCAAACGAAAGAGAGTTCCACAGGCGTGCATTTCTTAGAAAGAAGTTTTGTTCATGGAATCTACGTTTTGGTTTTGACACAGATAAAGTGTGGGGAAAATTTTTGACAGTGGTTTCAGCTAGATGCGTGTTCATCGTGAAAGATTGGCGAGAGGGGACGAGAGATTGGAGCCTAGACGAGCATTTTCCATATAAGTAACGATAAAAAAAGACAGACTCGCAACGTTTCCCCTGTGGGAGGGAGGTTGCAGGGAAGAGAAAAGAGCATCCCCCCCTAAGCCACGACGCCTATTTTGTACTCTGTCAAAGCAGGATATGTTGTTTGTAGCAACTCCTGGCCAGATGTAGCAGCAGTACTCCATCCCTGGACGTATTTGGCTTTTATATAGATAGAGAATTGCATCAGCAGTGAGATATCTTCTGGAGCGGTAGAAGGATCCTACCATTTTTCCAGCGACCTTGGCAACTGACTTTATGTACGTGTTCCATTTCAGGTCAGTAGTAAAGGTCAAGCCCAGAAGCTTATCAAAACAGGGAGCTTTTCTTAAACGGGAGCCATTCATTTCAATTGATGCCAGATGGGCGTCAGAGCGTTGATGATGCATTTTAGATGCATTAAAAGTAACCAACCATCTCTTCCCCCACTGTACCACGTACTCAAGATCAGAGGAGAGAGAATCAGAAAGAACGTTGTCATTTACGACATTTGATGTGTTGCCATAGATGATCGTGTCATCAGCATAGATGTCAACGAATGATTTAATTGTGTGTTTTGGGAGATCATTGATGTAGATCATGAAAAGAGTTGTGCCCAGGATGGACTTCTGAGGGATTCCAGCATTAACATTGTGGGCCTCTGATTTCTGCCCAACAAGCACTATTCTTATGAGCCTATCAAAGAGAAATAATTTAATGATTGAGAATATAAAATGAAATTAATTAACGCATGCCGACAAAACAACAACTACAATATTACTGTATATAAAAGAGTCTTATATATAAAAGAGAAAAGAATAACAATAAACAAAAGCAAAAGAAACAGTAAAAAGACTATAAATGTAATAAATTCGATAGAATTTATGAAACACTAGATGACTAATGCTTTGCAAAGTTCCTACTTTAAACCGCAATTTAAAAGAACAATTATTTTAATTATAACGTCGTTATAATTATTTTTTAATTATGATATAAGTCAGAAATGATTAACCTTTTGATATTTTTGAAAAACAAAGGCATCTGTTAAATATTGCAGTAAAGAGACAAAAAGAAATGAATTATATATTTTACTTTTAAATTGTCATTCAGAAATTGATATAAACTTATGAGAAATAAAGTGGATTATTTCAGAAAAAAATGAATATTTGAATATAAATGGTAAACAATATTGCGAACGAGAAATAATTGTTGTATAAAAATCCGAAGAATACATTATATGTACAAATAACAAATGTTAATTAATTAATAATATAACCCATGTAAAAATCAATATACAATTTTTAAATGCCGACTCATGCAGCCGCTTATAATATGCGATAATAATGAGAAGTTGTATTTATTGACTCATTATTTTAGTACTTTTTTTTTAGAAATAATTACAAACACTTGAAATTTAAATCATTTTAAATTTATTCAAACGGTCTTTCGAAAAGGAAATATGTAAATAAAGTTGTGTGTATGCATTTATGTTACCGTGCTATCTTTTAAATATTATTTTCAAGTTGAATGCAAGTTTTACAATATCATTTTTGTTTATTAAATTGATAGGTGAAAATACATGATAGTTATAATACACCCGCCAGTTCGGTAACATAAATGCACGCAACTGAAAATGAAAGGAAAGTAAGTGAAGGTTCAACATTATTGTTGTCGATATTTACCAGTGTTTCATCAGAAATATTTCGATTCGTTGAGCCTTACACTAGACGTGAAATATTAACCAGATAAAGATTAAAAGTATTAACCAGATAAAGATTAAAATAAAGCAACTTAATAAAAAGGTACCATATTTCTATGTTAAAGCAACGGAAATAACCGGTGTAGATTATCGCCGCAAACATGGCGAATGCACAAACATGTTAAGAGATAAATGCTCCAGAGTTTGGTACGGGATACGGAGAAAAGAGTTCGAGAAACTACACATATCTTGTTTCCCACAAAAGCTGATTGGAAGAAAATCGATTACGAGGTTGAATAGACTGATGGGGATACATGTATCTACCATTAAAAGTCCTTGAGTGATCCAGAAAAAGTTAAGAAAATAGTAATCAACAAAAGTTTTAGAATTCCAAAAGCCGTTCAATAAAGTTTGTCACAATGCCATAATCGAATTATCCATGAATCGAATTATAGCAACAAATTTTACGAATGTTCTACATCCCTGTTTGTTCTAGATATTTGTATATCCCTTTTATACACATTCAAAAAGTTTACAAGCATCCATTCTTTATATAGTGTGTCACAATCAATAATGACTGGAGGAGATACTATTTATTTCGAAGGAACAGGCATCTTAATAAATTCATTAGGCCCTATTATGTAACGACGCTCGGATGTGCATCTGCAAATTCAGAGTCGTGTGCGAATTGATGCGACGGTAAAGAAAAAAAAACTATAAAAAGGAGATGGTATTCGCGATCGTAACGAGAAGTAACGTCTGGCGGGAGAATGAGGAAATAATATCGTTTTTACAAACAAAATTGATTCGAGTATTTTACTACTTGTCCTATGTTTCTTGCGATGTACGTGTTTGGTCCATATATGGGTGTATACACGTGTATAACATTCAATTATTTAGCATAGAAACATTTTTTTCAAATTACTTTCTTGTTAATTACTATATCGATACAAGATACAGAGGCAACCTTTCTAGGGCAAATGCTCTTGACATATCAAAGGCCTTTGATAGGGTATGACATAAAGGTTTACTTCATAAGATCTCCAGCTATGGTATAGCTGGAAATGTCTTATGAATTAATAAATCATTTCTCTTTGATAGGTTCATAAGAGTAGTAGTTGATGGACAAAAATCAGAAGCTCACAGTATAAATGCTGGAGTCCCTCAGGGGTCCATCCTGGGCCCAACTCTTTTCCTGATCTACATTAATGATCTTCCAAATCACATTCTTACATCATTCGTAGACATTTTTGCTGACGACACTACCATCTATGGTAGCACATCTAAGACAGTAAATGACCAAGTTCTCTCCGATTCTCTCCCCTCTGATCTTGATCACGTAGTACAATGGAGAAAGGAGTGGCTGGTTACTTTTAATGCATCTAAAACCAAGCTTCTCTCTTTACATCATCAACGTTCTGATCCCCATCTGCCATCAATTAAAATGAATGGCTCTCGTCTTGGGGAGGCCTCAAGTTTTGACAGGCTTCTGAGCTTGACCTTTACTCCTGATCTTAAATGGAATACGTACATCAAATCTGTTACCAAGGCCGCTGGAAAAATGGTCGGATCCTTCTATCGATCCAGTAGATATCTCACTGCTGATGCAATTCTCTATCTATATAAGTGCCAGATACGTCCAAGGATGGAATACTGTTGACACGTATGGGCAGGAGCTGCTGGAAAAGACTTGTCCTGCCTTGATAGGGTTCGAAATAGACTTCGTGGCCTGGTGGGATATGTCCTTTTCTCTTCGCTGCAACCTCTATCTCACAGAAGAGATGTTGCGAGTTTGTCTCTGATGTATCGTTATTTTCATGGAAAGTGTTCGACTGAGCTTCAATCTATGGTCCCCCCTCGCCAAACTTTCACAAGAAACACTAGACTAGCTGGAAACACTATCACTAATTTTCCCCACTCTTTATCTGTGCCTAAACCTAAACATATATTCCATGATCAAAGCTTCTTTCTTAGAACTGCACACCTGTGGAATTGTCTTCCGTTTTCCTGCTTTCCAGCTGACTACAATATGGTTGTCTTCAAGTCCAACGTGAACAAGTTTCTGATGAGCCGTTCCACTTAAGTTAACAAATTTACCGAACTTCCACTACTATTGATTACTATATTGTCCTTTTGACTACTCTACACTCTTTAACCCTTATCCTTGAGTGGTCGATCGGCCTTGATAAGTGGTGATGCCTATGTAAAAAAAAAGAGAATAACGTTGATCATTCAGATTAGATCCTGGCAATTTACATACATATTCGCTACAAAATAACACATGGGAAACATTCTACACAGGTATCATGAACCTGTAAAAATATGCAATATTTTTCAAGTGGCTATAATAATTCGCAGTTGAAAGCAATTTTTAAATCACCTACTACTAAATTGCAACTTTTGAAAAAGGACACAATGCCACTCTTAGCTGTACATTTAACCCCAGTCCTGAATATCTTAGTAAAGGCAGCCAAAATGTGACAGATTTATTAAATACTCACACGAGCTTATTTGAACATAGCAACAGGACCGACTGAGCGCAACAAATTGTTTTAAGAGTTAAATATAATGAGATGCGTCGAGCCAACAGCAACCTTTAATCGTTGCATCCTGTGTTAATAAGGCATTCTCAATTAGAAGTCCGGTTCAATGTTGTGGATATCATTATCCAAAGATTAGAAGTTTCGTAAAAATTTAGGCAAGATCTTTAACAACATTATGAGATAAAAATGCAACATAAACGACAGTTCGAAAAACCTGAAAATTACTATTAAAATTGATAAATCGATGTTATTGAGTAGAGAAAGGCCGTGAATCTATCAGCATGCATTGCTACGTCGAATATCTTTTCAATTACTGCTTAACAAATTTACTTTTATAATAGGGAAAATAATCAAAGTATATTCAAGTAATGTGGCAGTTTTTACTTAATCTGAGTGCCGTTCTAAATGTAAAGTCTCTTATTCCTTTGACACTAAAAAAGTTGAATCGATACGAAGACGGGAGTAGTATAATTTATACGAACGGCTCTTTGTGCTCACTAATGTATTCTTCTATATAGTCACCAAAATTCTCAATGCATATTTGCCGGGAATTCAATGGCACATCTCTGCTTGTGACGCACATTCAGTACAGGCGTTGATTTCTTAGTCTCACTTCTCCCATTTTTGCAATCACTAGATGAAACTTTCATGCCAGAAAAGCACACAATATATCATCATAACACTGCAATTTGCAATCACCTCATATTTATTCAGGTGGGATACAAATAAAGGAGGAATTACTTTTGGAACGCCTCTCCTTGCTTAAGGCACTGCGGTTTTGTATTATGCAGTGAACACACTACAGATCTCGCTCAGTAGTCTTGAAAAGGGGTTTAAAATGATGCGATGCAGCATTAAATTACAATAATACGCAGCGGGGTTGGAAGGAAGTTGAACATTGAATCGTACGTTTGCAGGAGTGAGTTGTGCATGGAACAATTTTGTGGACAATAGGCAAAATAAATACAAGTCTAATTTCACAGGTCAATAAAGCAAAATATGAAGATAGGCAACAAGTAAGTATATACGAAGTTTACGCAAGAGTGAACAAAAAACAGGGAAAATACTGGGGAGATGAGGACGGAGAGTATAAACTGAAGAAATTACAAATGGCTTGATTACAGGAAGGATTGTTTATCGTTCAATCAAGAACTATACAGTTCTAAGTCCCTCTTATATATATATATATATATATATATATATATATATATATATATATATATATATATCCAGTGGTGAGGTCCCAGCTTGCGGGCTTTGGGGGGGGGGAGCCACCCTTTAATTGCCATTGCTCCCAGGTCCACTCTGATCCGGAGTGGTAGTACCTGTTAGGGCCCCAACTATGGGTTAAATAAAAACCGACTTAAAATCAACAAATATATTATATTAAACATTTTTTATTCAAAATCTTTGGATTCGGCATTAAATAACATGAAATGGGTCGATATGCCGTAAAACAAAAAACAACCAACCAACCAAGCATATATATATATATATATATATATATATATATATATATATATATATATCAGGGACTTAGAACTCTATAGTTCTTGATTGAACGATAAACAATCCTACCTGTAATCAAGCCATTTGTAATATATATATATACAGGTTTGAGGTGTTCGGAAGTCGGCACTAATGAAGACAATAAGGTTGTTAGATAGGGCTCAATAAAAGAGCATTTTTTTAAATTATTATTTGAGGGTAAACAGTTACATATGGTCGCTACAAATAGCCATTTGTTTCAGTAAATGAAACTTCCTCAAGCGACCTGGAACCTCTCGATGCCACAAAGAGAAATGGAAAAAATTAGGAAAAAAATGAAAAAAGAAAAAATGGAGCTCTTAAAAAATATCAAAAGATCACAAAAAGTTGCTCATTGCTGATAGCCTTGGTGCTAAGTTTGCAACTGAGTTTGAATCTTCTGACCAACCGGAAATCTTATTTAGTACAAGGGATAATTCGAAACCATGAATAACTAATGTCGTTAGTATAAAAATAATTGCCACTATTTATTTTCACAAGATATTAAATAGTATATTTGTGTACATTTGTGTAAAGGTCTCTAGCAAACAACTGAGGCAATTTGGGGTCTAAACATTTGAAATTTTACATAAACGGTATTCAGATTTGCAGCAAGCTTTTTAATCAGTTTTGTGGCTAAAACCCTGGTTGCCAAGAGGTCAAAGTTGAAAAGGTTTATCTTTGCAGTCTCTACAAAACTCTCCCGCCAATTTTCGGTCTAAACACTTGAAGTTTTAAATGTAGGTTACGTGGAAATGAGTCAATCTTTTTAATAAATATATACATGTACGCATAAGGTTATGAACAGTACGATAAATAGGGCCCGAGTAAATCGGGCTGAACTGCTAGTAAATTTATATATATATATATATATATATATATGTATATACATATATATATATATAGAGAGAGAGAGAGAGAGAGATAGAGAGACAGAGACACACACACATACATATATATATAGAGAGAGACACACACACACACACACACACACACACACACACATATATATATATATATATATATATTCTCTGGAATATAAAGAATGAAAAATATTTCTTTTGATAAATTAGGTATATGACCTTTTCTATGGCATTTGCTTCAGATTTCATATCCGTCTTGTCTCCAGCTTGTCTAGCAGACATTGCAAAGACATTAAAAAACTTCTTACACTCTTATTAATTTAACGGTATGTACACATACGTTTATAGGCATATATATTCATTGAAAAACATACGCACGCACTCATACTCTCGTGTTATATATATATATATATATATATATATGTATATATATATATATATATATATATATAATGTTCTCTGTATAAGTGAAACTAAATTTTAAGTCATTACACAAAAATCGATTATTATTTTATTATACTAAATGTTATATCATAACCGATCGTATCCCTCAATTTATATTCTTACTCACAGTACTTTATTTTAACGAAAATTCAGTTCTACAACGTATATTTTAATAGTTATGATTTCATATTTAACTCATTGGGTTTTCTATAATTCTTATATGTGGTTTTCTTGCCCTTTCACTCTACGTTGTTTCAAATACTCTTTAGTATTTCGTAATGCTTCTGAGAGTTTTAGTTTATTATTAATAATAGTGGTAGTATTCGTATAAGTATGAATAGTAATAATTAAAAAAATTGATATGTATTTTTATTATGTGTTATTAATATCGCCAACTAAGCTGCTTTGATTTACTCTTCCTGCGATCCGCATTGAATGTCCTGCGTTTTATTCAATGAGCCTAATATATGCAAACTTTTCTGATACTGGAGAAATACCGTCGTCAACAATGTTAAATGATTACCTGTATTCCTGTTAGGTTGCTTATCTCACATTCATTCTTGGATTTTCTGTACATGAGATGGAAATATTTACCTATAATACATAGAACTTATACGTCTGAGTTGGCATTCATAAACAGAATCAAGATCTATAACCTATCGATTTCATGAAGGCCTAATTATCGAGTTTAGATGCTTTACGTAATACTAATAATTACTCACGCCAGAGAGTATATTGTATACTTATGAAGCCACAATTCGTCTACGCTGGATTATAAGTGCTATATTTGGTTAGTGCATCTACAAGAAGAGTCTCAAATCTAATGGGTCTCGCACTATTGACCAAGCTCCAAGCCCCTGTCCAATCCTCGAAATGTTCCATCCATCTCGCTCTTTTATAACTACTTTAATAGAGTGTGATCTGGTTGATATATAGAATGTCTGCCACCTCGACCGAATATACTTCAGATTGACTCGACAAACAACAAAATCATGCCCATTAAATCTGCATGTCCTCAGATGCTGAATAAAGAACATCTATTCTAATAGCTTCTTTCTTTGAGAGTGCCATACTTTAGTGCCCCCTCCATAATTCCTGCTTCCATGAGTGTACTAACATATAGAAGTTTAAATGTTACATGAACAGATATTTCGTAACTTAACTCATCACAGTGCCATGTTAGACACGATTCTACATAGTATTTCCTTGCGTTCCAAGTGGCGTCTGGATTTGATGAGTAGAGCATCATACAGAAATATAAATATAAAAATCAATGTTATTATAAGAGATAAACTTACAAAAAAACGGGGCGAGTAAACGATAAATATAGAAACTCTCCCTCGATGAAAATAAAAAGATAGCAAGCACAACAGTATTGTTATGAGTTACAGCTCAACTTCCATGTATTTTTCCACATAGGAGATGTTTTTGAAAAGGAGGTCTGTTTATATAAATTTTATTTTATTTTCAGTACACGGACTAAGTTCCCTGCTGTGAATGATACTGGATGAGATCCTGAAACAAACGTTTTCTATTAATAAAAAAAACAGAATAAAGTTTAGGCGAACACCTATTATGACAATAATAAGTGAAAACTAGCAAATATTGTTGTTTGAAAAAGAAATTATTGATTAGAGAACATATCCTCCCCCCCACTACATTGCAATGTCGGTTAAGTACCCTGTAACGGAATAAAAGTGTGGTATTCAAGAGAATGTTAGATATAGTATATTGTTCTTTTTTATATTACAGGATATTTATTTCGTCTGTAAAAGTAAAGATAGAATTTAATAAGAGTATTATTACAGACGCTATCTCAATCATTTGGGATTAGAAATGTTATTTTGTTTCATAAGAGAATGGTGTCATTAAAAAAGAACCGATACTACACTATCTCTTATTTTGACATTGCAAATGGCATACTGATTGGTTGCTTGGTTGTGAAGTTTTACAATATCTCAATCCTTTATGGGAATTATTGCCGAATTCAATAATCTTAGGAAAAACGTTTTTATGCTTCAAGATGTTTATATCTTCAGGTATTTATTGATAGTAATAGCTTCGGTTGTTTGTGGAGAAACATAGTGTTTTCTGTTTTTGCAATTTCAAAACATGCTTGAGTTCCGTTTGTCTGTTTCCCAGCTTACTACAACCTGGATCTCTTCAAGTCCAACATAAACAAATTCCTGATGAATCGCCCTCTAAAGTAGGGGTAGGCTATAGAAACAAAATTTTTCAAATAAATGCCAAAAGTGGCTTATTACCTTCATTTATATGTATATAGATGAGAACAAGTGATTTTTTTCAAAACGGGTCAAAATTGGAGGGTCGCTGGCCCCAAACGTGATTTGACCGCGTCGACGCGTGAAAATGGCCCAAATTTCGCCCCCGAACACACTTAATCACTTATTGAAAGCCACAGGGTTTATTTTTTACTATAAATGCATTTGCATCATTAAATCTAACATTCCCATTGGCTATCCCACAAGTATAGGGTTTTTTAGGGTATCTCAGAGTCCAAAATGGGTCAAAATTACCCCAAAATTAGCCAAAAATGGTCGGAAATCACGGATTTTCCAAAATGCACCTCCCATGGGCCCAAAGACACCTCTACATGGGAGAAACTGTTGGGAAATGCTTGAAGCAGGCACTCTCCTAACTTTTGCACTGTTAATGAGGGGTATAAGGGCCTTTAAAAGGGGCTAAATATGGCCGATTTAGCCAAAGAGAGTCAAAAAGTCCCTAAGAATCAACATAGGTTCTCAAAAAGGGGCTTAATTTGAGTTATAGATGGAAAATTACCAAATAAGGAAATGTTTTCTTTCTGTAACAATGCAATGGAATCTTTAAATAGACACGATAACATTGCATTGCATTAATTGTGAATTTGATTGAACTTTGCTTTCTTTTTCAGTTAGTAAAATGCAATGAACATGGCTGGTATAGCAGGGCAGATTGACGAAGATTATGATTACGACGATTGGACTTATCTTCTGCTTGATTCTCTTCCAACTGAGGCTGAATGTGTTCAAGCTGTGCAACATCATGCTGCCAAATATGGTACCACGACACAGAAAAATCATATTCACCAGTTCTCCTTGCGATTACTACAATTGTGGCAGAAAGCCTTTGGAAGTGATGTTCGTTATGTTACAATACCTGGGATAAAACATAAACTTGATCGATCGCTAAAAATTTACGACAAAGCTGTCTACAAAGTAAAGGGTTCCAGACGTGTGAATATGATTAAATGGAAACGAGAGCACCATGTCCTTCTCAATATACTTTCAAAAGATGTGAATCCTGATGGATTTGATGTACATGAACGAAGATTCTTTGTCGATCAAAAGTCTCTCTCTCGCAAATGGCCCATTGACACTTTCCACGTCGATATGGAACATGAACGGTTTCTGGCAGAGCAAGAACTGCACAATCGTTTCTAAAAAGTATCATTGATAAATGAACTAATGATTCATATGTTATGTACCGTAAAGCGTATTTGTGTCATTTTTGGATTGTTTTGACCCTTTTTACATCCCCCAAAGATCTCTAAATACCCTAAATACAAATGGATAAGATAACAGGGTGGTTATTTCAGTCTTCCAACTGTAAAAAGTCATACAGAAGTGTTTATAGGAGTCCGATGAGATATAATACCTGCATTTTGGGGATTATCCGTGATTTTCGTTCATTTTTGGCTAATTTTTGGGTAAATTTGACCCATTTTGGACCCTTAAGATACCTTGAAAAGCCCTATATAGGTGGGATAGCCAGTGAGAATGTTAGATTTAATGATATAGAGCCATTTATGGTCAAAAATTGCACCCTGTGTGGCTTGGGAGGTGCATTTTGGAAAATCCGTGATTTCCGACCATTTTTGGCTAATTTTGGGGTAAGTTTGACCCATTTTGGACTCTGAGATACCCTAAAACACCCTATACTTGTGGGATAGCCAATGGGAATGTTAGATTTAATGATACAAATGCATTTATAGTAAAAAAATGCACCCTGTGACTTTCAATAAATAATTAAGTGTGTTCGGGGGCGAAATTTGGGCCATTTTCACGCGTTGACGCGATCAAATAACGTTTGGGGCATCGACCCTCCAATTTTGACCCGTTTTGAAAAATAATCACTTGTTCCCATCTATATACATATAAATGAAGGTAATAAGCCACTTTTGGCATTTATTTGAAAATTTTGTTTCTATAGCCTACCCCTATCTTAAGTAAGACGCTTTATCAAATCTCCAATATTAACGTACTGTGCACGCAATAAACCTTATCCCCAAGAGGCTTCCGGGCCTTGATAATGTAGTGACTACCTTGTAAAACAAACAAAAAAAACAATAACGTTAATATTTTGTGCATTTTAGGCCAGGTGAGCAGTATCTTCAGACAGTCTGATCTGGTAACACCAGTTATATTTTCAGAAATTTGCATGGATTTTTTGCAGGTAATTAGTGCCAATGCCCGAGTCGAAGATGCATTCAAGTCATGACTAAAGTTACATTCACTGTTGAGTAAAAAGTATTATCAGTTTTATTATTTACAAGTTTTTTTTTTTATATCAGTGATCAAGAGTAAATTGAATGTAGGTCACGTCGTCTGCTATTTCTGCTTAGTCTGCAAGGAAAACGTGCGATGAAGATTTACAATTTGCATTGATTTGTGGACAGTTACCGTTTCTATTTAACTTATTTTTTATGAAACGCAAACAAGGATAGAGCCATGATTGAGAAGAGGTTTAATGAAGATTGATCGTTAAAAATTAATCTAGACTGACTGCACAAACTCAACATAAAAGATAAACTACAACGAAAAGGAGACTTATTTCAAATTGAAGTTAAAAAGAAAAACACTAAGGCAAAGAAAACGAACGATGAAGAAATGGAAATTGGATTACATGTAATGTTTACTGTCATTCAAATAAAATTAAGAGTGGATAACGTAATTTTATAAGAAATAACAACAAAATAGTATACAAAAAAAAAAATACAGAAAAAATCGACGAATAATAAATAAATCAGTTTCAAAAACTAGTATCGAATGCTGCATAAGTTCTATTTAGCAGACATACTTTCTTGTTTGAAATTAAGGTTCTAATACTCTCTGAAAAAAATGGCGACGAATGGTTCAGTATTGAGACAGCAAATTTCTTTCTATCAAAACGTTTCTAATAAAAAATGCATGTAAATATACTTCGAGACAAGATTGAGGAGGATGGTGTACTTTGCTTATAGCATTTTGCGTCGTATGTCAAATATTACGTTTGACAGTTACGGCAACGTAGGTTTGATCAAAAACATCTTAGGGGGCGAGATAAGGTAAAAAGAATAAGAATAATATTGAGAAATTTAAATAATTTTCAATTAAAACATTAATTTTCCAACATGTGTCAAAATACGATGGTATCCTGATGTTAATGTTCTATGAACGTTCAAGGTACACCTTGTCTTCAAAATGAAAAACTGCAAATATGAACAACTTCTCGGTGGAGGCGTGTTATGCTCGGAGCTGGATGTAGTAGACCAGCGGTAGAATGGATTTGTAGATGCTCTGAAATATTGTAAAATTCTTGGTTGGAATTTACGATTGGTATTAGCTAAATACTAGCAGTTAAACCGGGCTTTGCCCGGGCTCTATGTACTGTTCATAACTTGCCCTAGTGTGAATGTTTAGTTAAAAATTTGTCTGAGTAATTTCGTAGAAATCGCAGACATCATTTTTTTTCACTTCGACACAAATTTGACTCCTTAACATTTATTATTTTCGTCTCAAATCAAAATATAAAGTTTTACCACAGTCCAAGTTACCCATATCTAAAAGTTCAAGTCTTTAGCCCCAAAATTGGCCGAAGAATTTGGTAGAATCTGCAAAGGTAATCTCTTTCAACTTTTAACATTTTGGCAGCCAAATTTTCGCCCCAAAACTGATTAAAATGCCTGCCGTATATCTGAATATCCGTTATGCATAAATTTAAAATGTTTAGACCCAAAATTGGCTGAGTAGTTCGCTAGATATCGCAAAGGTAAAATTGTTTGAACTTTGACCCTTTGCCAGCTCAAATTTTCAGCGTAAGCCGATTAAAAAGCTTGCCCTATATCTGAATACCTTTTGTGTAAAATTTCAAATATTTAGACTAGAAATTGGCTGAGTAATTTGACAGAGACCGCAAAGGTCATTTATTTTTAACTTTGACCCCAATTTTGACTTCTTAATATTTATTTTTTGTTTCCCATTTAAAGTGATATTTCCGCATACGAACACACCTTAATATTAGTAGCATGTGGGAAATATTGCCGTAATTTGTGTTAATCTTATTTGTCGTGTCTGGATATAACAAGACAACTAATGATAAAGGTTTCCTATATATATATATATATATATATATATATATATATATATATATATATATATATATCATGACAATAAAACTATGTGAATAACACGTTAAAAATAGCCCTATTGACTAATCTATACACAGTTTTCTCTGACCATAATATATATGAAGCTTGTCCACAAAAGCAACACATTGCACACATCATTATAAAGGATTAGATAAAATTGTGAAGGGGTCCTTTTCACAGGTCACCGAATATGAACTTTTCGGGTCACTGGCAACAGGCGTGAACCCTCAGCGATCCCTGAATAGGGATCCTTTGTCACATACGCGTCTTGATCGTCTTTCACATGGGAATTCTCTGCAAATTTTCTCGGTGCAGCGAGATCTCGTGATCGGTTGGTCAGTGTCGATTTCACTTTCGGGTTGATATGCTGTGTTACAGTGAAAGTGAATAGATTTTCATGCACGCACAAGAAAGACAAACTCAGATATATATATTCTACCGAGTTAATCCACGTTAAATTTACAAAATATGATATAAACTTATGTACACTTATCCAAGTGTTGATTTCTTAAAAAAACACACTATTGAGTTTCAATTAAATTTAGAACTCTCCGTTTTTACGTTAGCGATGGACGGGAGGAAAGGGGTGTGGCGACGACACTTCGGTTTGTGTAAGATTCGCTCAGGACTCAGCTTCAACTAACTGATTTTGGCGCGGGTATTCACTGATATACAAAGGTATAGGGGTAGGGTAGGTTACTCTCTTGACCAATCGTCAATCAGTACGTCATTCCAGGGGAATGTCCGGTTCCCTGCGTGTATGCTTGTGATTCTGCGAATGCTCGCAGTTTCGCTTCCCACGATCAGGGAAGTTAGCTCCGTGACCCTTCGTCTGACCTCAGAAACGAATATGATTTCGTTATGTTCTCACAACGACATCAAATTGTCACTTTCCTCAAAACACTAAAATGTATGTGTCGGTTTCACAAAAATAATAAAATCCATAACTTAACTCTTCCTTTCAGCAAGGTCGGCTGCCGCTCTCCGGGCACGGAATAATGCTTTACAATTAATACAAGCATAGTTGTCCAGTATTTTTCAGTGTTTCGAGAGTCTTAATCTCCCTCCAATGCGGATCTCTACCGCTCCCGGCAGCGATCACGCTATACAATTTCATGATTTTGCATTGTAATTTTAGAGTCAAAATTAGAACTTAATAAAATATATTAAGGTCCCATGGCATAAAAGATGAAGTGTTTGAAAAATGTAGTAAGAAATTACACATTTCGGAGGTTGAAGTTTTAATCCTTAGTGCCAGCAGCACGAAAATTAATCATAGCGTTATTCTAAAGACTTTTATCTCGTCATGCCTGACAGAACGAACGCAAAATACTCCAGTTTATTGAAAAACGAATCCCGTTCAAAATTCTGTGCAGATTCCAGAGTTCGATAAAAAGAATGTATTTCGAGTTTGACGCAATGCACCTGAAGAATATTAGGGATTACATCGATCGAAACGTTGTTATAAAAAAAAAACACTCAGAAAGAGAATAGTAATCCGGATAACCTAAATAATACGAATCTCATGAACATTTTCTTTTAAAGATATTAAGGTTTTCAATGGATATCAAGATTGCTTAGGCAATAATGCTATAGCCAAATAGAAATGGAATGCTATAGCCAAATAGAAATTTGTGTTTTCTGTAAACTCAATCTATACATATATACATTTAAAAATAACCTTGTCTGTTTGTCTTAACAACAGTCTCTGTGAAACTACTGTATCAATCTTTGGTCTACAGATTTGCAACTTAATATATAAGGGATTTGAATATGTGGAAAAAAATGAAATTTGGGTTTTACTTTATAAAATAGCTGCTAAAAGGGTTTAAAAAGAAAATAATTGGAATTTGCCAAACGTAAGAGCCAAACATGTACCTTCTACACACGCAAATATTCGTTTGATTTTTAAACTTCTGGTATTAATTTGTTGTTGGTTTTTATGGAAACGAATAAGGTTAGAGATTAACATGTTTTAGTTTCGATTCTAGCTGAGTACACACAAGACATATTTTGTAAGACTTTCGAAATCACCACGACATGTTGGACAAAATATAACAATCAATAGAGAATTGGCTTTATAATAATAAGTATGAAATCTGAATGAATTAAAATATTATATTAAAGCGAGTCTTACAACCTTGCACGCCGAGGGTAACATTATTATATATTAGGTACAATATAAGTATTAATACAGATACAATTAGTTCCATAATACTAATAAATGCGTGATTATCATGAATTAAACTATTTTATTGAATCGTATTTTACGCCGGGCGGCATACTTGTACTGTATAAAATATTATAATTGTTAGCGAACGTTTTGTCACAGAATAAAACAAAAAAATATTAGCGTACCAAAAGTTATAATGTATATAATAAATAAAAAAAACGTAATGAAACATAAATCTAATATGAATACACATTATTACATTATAAAAACTGCGAGCATTATAAAACATTATTTATATCTATAGAAACATATTTGTTTCCCAGCAAATAAAACAATACGTTAAGCACGTACAAAAAAATAAAGAACTCTAACGGAAACATATTTCTGTTAAATTAGTCTTTTCACAACTACTAGCTCTCACAAAACATTAACAAACATTATACTAAAAAAAAGCTACGGTTACGTGGGATATTTAAAACACAACCGCAACCCTGCAATGTAGATTGTTGAAATTATTAAAAAATTAAAGAGTTTACGGAGTAATTGATGAAGTGCAATTCTTCCTAAAAACCTTACGGCATTGGAATAACTTATAAAAATTATACTTTACAAAAGTGGACGCACTCATGCAAACATACGACATTCCTGACTACATAAATAATCCTAGAGAAACTGTAGATAAAAGGACGCGACAAAGAATAGTGTATATATA
This sequence comes from Euprymna scolopes, assembly GCF_053919585.1. Lineage (NCBI taxonomy): Eukaryota > Metazoa > Mollusca > Cephalopoda > Sepiida > Sepiolidae > Euprymna > Euprymna scolopes. The sequence continues at coordinate 86,892,212 of NC_136497.1, read as the reverse complement.
TATATATATATATATATATATATATATATATATATATATATATATATAATGAAAATTACAATTTAATTTACCAAAATGATCCAAGATGGTAAAATTAAAGTAAATTATGAATATTAAAAAATTAATATTAATAAAATTATCTCAGCCAGATATAAAAGCTCGATAAAACCAAATAGGAAATAGAGTTTATAATATGAGCAAACAGTTAATAAAATATGTTAAAAAACACTTTGAAATGAGTTAAAAACATATTTAATCTGAAAAGGAAACACTAGATAAATGGATAGTCATTAATCCGCGGAGTTTCGAAGAAATACTCTCCTTCTCATCAGAGCGTAGAAATTAGCAAAATGCGGGATCGGATTTTGCATGCAGAAGTAGTTGATGAAACAACAAGTAAGTCAAAACTATCGATAACTTATTATAAGCTGAGGGCATGCCAAATATTGATCATTGTTAAAATATATTTTTCAATGTTTACTCAACTATCCTCAACTTTTAAACAAATAAGTTTGAATCATAATTTCGATTTTTCATTAGTGCTCCATAATTTTGACAAAAGCTGTATATATATATATATATATATATATATATATATATAGAGAGAGAGAGAGAGAGAGTGAGATAAGGAGATAGAGAGACAGACAGACAGAAGAAGAAGAAGAAAGAGAGAGAGAATGAGAGTAAGAGAAGAAGAGAGAGTAAGTTAAGAATATAATGAGTAAACTTATATAGAAGCATTATTACATTAGCAAATTAATAAAGAAATAAGGGGTAAACGTAAACAATTCTCTCTTATTCATCTTTCTGTAACTTATATCGACTTGATAATGTAATAAAGTTTCGAACTTCAATTTTTATCTTAAATTATTTTAATGTTTGCACCTTTTCAGTTGGTAGATTTTTATTCAGATAGCTTTGCCTTACCATTGAAAATTTATTTGTCAACTTAATTGTATTGCTATATGCATATACAGATTGACACACACACAAATGAAAAACGAATTTATAGGAGTATATATATATATATATATATATATATATACATACATACATATATGTATATATATATAACTACTTAATTTAGTCGCATAAAATTAATATACGAAAGTATAGATTTATGCGTAAACTTTCAGTATTTACTTCAAAAGTGCTCAATACGTAGGTAGAGATAGTTAGTAAGCCTGAAGAATCCTAGAGTGGATGAAACGCGGAATATTCAGTGTAGCTTAATCGCCATATACATTTTATAACTTACTATATATATATATATATATATATATATATATATATATATATATATATATATATATATACTTCAGAATAAAATGTGGATTGCTAAGAATACAGTTTGGATTACTCAAAATACAGTTTGGATCATTTTACCACACTGTTATCAAAGGCATTCAGTTCGGATTTTACCATGCAATTTGGATGTGAATTTTTATATCCTTTTCATTAACTTCCTTTACTCTATGACATTTAAATACTTAAACAACTTTTAATTGTGATTTTCGATGTCTCACTGACTTTAGTAAATAAGGTGTAAACCATTATATTTATTTGCTAATATTTTCTCCTCAGAAGAGATGGAAGGCATCGAAATGCAATAGGATGAGTTATAATATTAAAAATGTATTCTTTGTCTTACATAGAATGATAAAAAAATTTGATTTGAAATTTAAACATTTCACGTCATAAATTTTAAATTCATTGAATGACTAAAATTATATATATATATATATATATATATATATATATATATGGTGTACCGACCATTTATTTAGTCTAAAAACAATTATCTTTCGATGATTTAGTTCCTTGTTTGCAAACAGTTAGGCGTAAATACCTGATAACAAATAAAACATGCGCCAATTGACTTCGTCATCTATTCGATAGTGATTTGAGTAGTACCAATACGTGAAACTGTCCGTATCAAGCAAACATCAAGAAGCAAAATTTTGGTCGACGTATTTATTTATTGATCTACGTGTTTATCGATGTGCTTCAAAGAGACAAAACAAAAAATAGTTAATATTATATGTCATTATTAGAGCGCTTCAGGAAGTTATCAAATGAAGCCCACTAATGAAGAAAAACCTGATCTACAATGAATATAATACAGCGTGTTACAAGTCGTTCATCACGATAAAAAACGAGTTATTGAATGTAGTCTGAATTGTTTAAACTCCTACTGTATTCTTTCGATCTGTCCCCAAGCGAATTCTGTCTGTTTACAGTTTAAAAGGCATCAGGGAAATCTGGCTCAAATTTTAAGTGACAAATTATTTGAAAAGTGATTGAAGCCAATGGAAAAAAGAAACACTCTTAGAAAAATCATTGAAAGTGACATAGAAGCGATAAATAAGAGACTAAGTTTATGAATAAAGTCGAATTTTACTCGGCGTCGTTTGTATGTTAGTTAAGTATGGAAATTGTTAAGTATGGCCCGTGCTATGTGCTTATCAACAGATTCTGTAAGTACGATTTTGTTGTATATTCCTTCCCCAGAACGTAAATTATATATAAATAAATTACCTTCACGGCGTATAGACATCCTTGAACATTCATCTGATGTGACCAGATTTTAAACATGTCCTTCACATATCGCCGCCATTTAATGTCTTAATTTGATACCTAATATCATTTTTGAAGCCGCATTACTTCTTCACTGAAAAGTAAGTACTACACTTATGTCAAGCCCTCTGTGGACTTTATGAAAGAAATAAAAAAAATACCAGGTGTATTTTAACCAAATGGTTTGTCTAAACGTATTTTTGTTCACTAGTACACCCTTTAATGAGACACTAGTTGTTGTACATAAGTTAGCTTTATATCATTTACTTGAAGTAGACACCTGTACCACAATCGATCGTCTGATGATGATGTTCAGTGTTAAAACAACCGACTACCATGTATGAGCAGAGGAAGGCTCTGGATATAAAATGAGAATTGTTCCATATATTGAACAGAGGCTACATGGATATCTTTGTAAATAGCATAAGGAATCACAAAGATATCAATGTGGCTGCGATATCAGGAGTACTCGTGCATGCTACGGGATTATTAAGTGTATTTTTAAGCGTGTCTTGACTGTGTGAAATTTATCTGTCTATCTATAGAATCTTTAACTGAGAAAAACATAATAATTAATTCTTAGTCAAAAGGGTTCAAATTTTTTATACATGGAACTCAAATTTTTTCCGAACTTGAAAATGTGTATAAGTCTTCATTTGAATCCCGAGGATGTATTGTTTGGATTCGAGCTTAAGACTTGAAAGATTCTTAAATATGTTTTGAAATTCAGACAAGACGAAGCTTAATAAGGCCGGGGGGAGAAACATCGATTGAAGCGTTTTCAATAACGCAACTAAAACCAAAATAATAAACATTAGAACCCCTTTCGTAAGATAAATCCAACATGTGAGGGCATAACAATTGAATTGAAACCACATTAGAAAGATAATGTAAACTTGAAATAATGTTTCCATGAGAGATGGGGAAATAAATATAAAACAGAAAGTAGAAAAACATTCGAATAATTGAAGTGAAAAGTGATGAATATCTAAAAAAAGAAAAAAAAAGAGAAAAAGAAAAGAAGAAACTAAATACTTCGGGTCCGTCCCTCTATCATCACTACTAAATATATAAAAAAAAAAAAAGAAAGAGAAAAAGAAAAGAAAAGAAAAAACTAAATACTTCGGGTCCGTCCCTCTATCATCGCTACTAAATATCTAAAAAAAAAAAAAAGAAAGAGAAAAAGAAAAGAAGAAACGAAATACTTCGGGTCCGTCCCTCTATCATCGCTACTAAATATCTAAAAAAAAAAAAAAAAAAGAGAAAAAGAAAAGAAGAAACGAAATACTTCGGGTCCGTCCCTCTATCATCACTACTAAATATCTAAAAAAAAAAAAAGAAAGAGAAAAAGAAAAGAAGAAACGAAATACTTCGGGTCCGTCCCTCTATCATCACTACTAAATATCTAAAAAAAAAAAAAAAAAGAAAGAGAAAAAGAAAAGAAGAAACGAAATACTTCGGGTCCGTCCCTCTATCATCACTACTAAATATCTAAAAAAAAAAAAAAAAGAAAGAGAAAAAGAAAAGAAGAAACGAAATACTTCGGGTCCGTCCCTCTATCATCACCACTAAATATCTAAAAAAAAAAAAAAAAGAAAGAGAAAAAGAAAAGAAGAAACGAAATACTTCGGGTCCGTCCCTCTATCATCACTACTAAATATCTAAAAAAAAAAAAGAAAGAGAAAAAGAAAAGAAGAAACGAAATACTTCGGGTCCGTCCCTCTATCATCACTACTAAATATCTAAAAAAAAAAAAAGAAAGAGAAAAAGAAAAGAAGAAACGAAATACTTCGGGTCCGTCCCTCTATCATCACTACTAAATATCTAAAAAAAAAAAAAAAAAAAGAGAAAAAGAAAAGAAGAAACGAAATACTTCGGGTCCGTCCCTCTATCATCGCTACTAAATATCTAAAAAAAAAAAAAAAGAAAGAGAAAAAGAAAAGAAGAAACGAAATACTTCGGGTCCGTCCCTCTATCATCACTACTAAATATCTAAAAAAAAAAAAAAAGAAAGAGAAAAAGAAAAGAAGAAACGAAATACTTCGGGTCCGTCCCTCTATCATCACTACTAAATATCTAAAAAAAAAAAAAAAAAAAAAAAGAAAAAGAAAAGAAGAAACGAAATACTTCGGGTCCGTCCCTCTATCATCGTTACTAAATATCTAAAAAAAAAAAAAAAGAAAGAGAAAAAGAAAAGAAGAAACGAAATACTTCGGGTCCGTCCCTCTATCATCACTACTAAATATCTAAAAAAAAAAAAAAAAAGAAAGAGAAAAAGAAAAGAAAAAACGAAATACTTCGGATCCGTCCCTCTATCATCGCTACTAAATATCTAAAAAAAAAAAAAAAAAAAAAGGGAAAAAGAAAAGAAGAAACGAAATACTTCGGATCCGTCCCTCTATCATCGCTTATAAATATCTAAAAAAAAAAAAAAAGGGAAAAAGAAAAGAAGAAACGAAATACTTCGGGTCCGTCCCTCTATCATCGCTACTAAATATCTAAAAAAAAAAAAAAAAAGAAAGAGAAAAAGAAAAGAAGAAACGAAATACTTCGGATCCGTCCCTCTATCATCGCTACTAAATTTCTAAAAAAAAAAAGAAAAAAAGAGAAAAAGAAAAGAAGAAACGAAATACTTCGGGTCCGTCCCTCTATCATCACTACTAAATATCTAAAAAAAAAAAAAAAAGAAAGGGAAAAAGAAAAGAAGATCGAAATACTTCGGATCCGTCCCTCTATCATCGCTACTAAATATCTAAAAAAAAAAAAAAAAAAGAAAGAGAAAAAGAAAAGAAGAAACGAAATACTTCGGGTCCGTCCCTCTATCATCGCTACTAAATATCTAAAGAAAAAAAAAAGAAAGAGAAAAAGAAAAGAAGAAACGAAATACTTCGGATCCGTCCCTCTATCATCACTACTAAATATCTAAAAAAAAAAAAAAAAAAAAGAAAGAGAAAAAGAAAAGAAGAAACGAAATACTTCGGATCCGTCCCTCTATCATCACTACTAAATATCTAAAAAAAAAAAAAAAAAAAAAGAGAAAAAGAAAAGAAGAAACGAAATACTTCGGGTCCGTCCCTCTATCATCACTACTAAATATCTAAAAAAAAAAAAAAAAAAAAAGAGAAAAAGAAAAGAAGAAACGAAATACTTCGGGTCCGTCCCTCTATCATCGCTACTAAATATCTAAAAAAAAAAAAAAAAAGAAAGAGAAAAAGAAAAGAAGAAACGAAATACTTCGGGTCCGTCCCTCTATCATCACTACTAAATATCTAAAAAAAAAAAAAAAAGAAAAAGAAAAGAAGAAACGAAATACTTCGGGTCCGTCCCTCTATCATCGCTACTAAATATCTAAAAAAAAAAAAAAAAGAAAGAGAAAAAGAAAAGAAGAAACGAAATACTTCGGGTCCGTCCCTCTATCATCGCTACTAAATATCTAAAAAAAAAAAAAAAAGAGAAAAAGAAAAGAAGAAACGAAATACTTCGGGTCCGTCCCTCTATCATCGCTACTAAATATCTAAAAAAAAAAAAAAAAGAAAGAGAAAAAGAAAAGAAGAAACGAAATACTTCGGGTCCGTCCCTCTATCATCGCTACTAAATATCTAAAAAAAAAAAAAAAAAAGAGAAAAAGAAAAGAAGAAACGAAATACTTCGGGTCCGTCCCTCTATCATCGCTACTAAATATCTAAAAAAAAAAAAAAAAGAAAGAGAAAAAGAAAAGAAGAAACGAAATACTTCGGGTCCGTCCCTCTATCATCGCTACTAAATATCTAAAAAAAAAAAAAAAAAAGAGAAAAAGAAAAGAAGAAACGAAATACTTCGGATCCGTCCCTCTATCATCACTACTAAATATCTAAAAAAAAAAAAAAAAAAAGAGAAAAAGAAAAGAAGAAACGAAATACTTCGGATCCGTCCCTCTATCATCGCTACTAAATATCTAAAAAAAAAAAAAAAAAAAGAGAAAAAGAAAAGAAGAAACGAAATACTTCGGATCCGTCCCTCTATCATCGCTACTAAATATCTAAAAAAAAAAAAAGAAAGAGAAAAAGAAAAGAAGAAACGAAATACTTCGGGTCCGTCCCTCTATCATCGCTACTAAATATCTAAAAAAAAAAAGAAAAAAAAGAGAAAAAGAAAAGAAGAAACGAAATACTTCGGGTCCGTCCCTCTATCATCACTACTAAATATCTAAAAAAAAAAAAAAAAAGAAAGAGAAAAAGAAAAGAAGAAACGAAATACTTCGGATCCGTCCCTCTATCATCGCTACTAAATATCTAAAAAAAAAAAAAAAGAAAGAGAAAAAGAAAAGAAGAAACGGAATACTTCGGATCCGTCCCTCTATCATCGCTACTAAATATCTAAAAAAAAAAAGAAAAAAAAGAGAAAAAGAAAAGAAGAAACGAAATACTTCGGGTCCGTCCCTCTATCATCACTACTAAATATCTAAAAAAAAAAAAAAAAGAAAGAAAAGAAGAAACGAAATACTTCGGATCCGTCCCTCTATCATCGCTACTAAATATCTAAAAAAAAAAAAAAAAGAAAGAGAAAAAGAAAAGAAGAAACGAAATACTTCGGGTCCGTCCCTCTATCATCGCTACTAAATATCTAAAAAAAAAAAAAAGAAAGAGAAAAAGAAAAGAAGAAACGAGATACTTCGGGTCCGTCCCTCTATCATCGCTACTAAATATCTAAAAAAAAAAAAAAAAAAGAAAGAGAAAAAGAAAAGAAGAAACGAAATACTTCGGGTCCGTCCCTCTATCATCGCTACTAAATATTTAAAAAAAAAAAAGAAAGAGAAAAAGAAAAGAAGAAACGAGATACTTCGGATCCGTCCCTGTATCATCGCTACTAAATATCTAAAAAAAAAAAAAAAAAAAGAAAGAGAAAAATAAAAGAAGAAACGAAATACTTCGGATCCGTCCCTCTATCATCGCTACTAAATATCAAAAAAAAAAAAAAAAAGAAAGAGAAAAAGAAAAGAAGAAACGAAATACTTCGGGTCCGTCCCTCTATCATCGCTACTAAATATCTATAAAAAAAAAAAAGAAAGAGAAAAAGAAAAGAAGAAACGAAATACTTCGGGTCCGTCCCTCTATCATCGCTACTAAATATCTAAAAAAAAAAAAAAAAGAAAGAGAAAAAGAAAAGAAGAAACGAAATACTTCGGGTCCGTCCCTCTATCATCACTACTAAATATCTAAAAAAAAAAAAAAGAAAGAGAAAAAGAAAAGAAGAAACGAAATACTTCGGGTCCGTCCCTCTATCATCGCTACTAAATATCTAAAAAAAAAAAAAAGAAAGAGAAAAAGAAAAGAAGAAACGAAATACTTCGGGTCCGTCCCTCTATCATCACTACTAAATATCTAAAAAAAAAAAAAAGAAAGAGAAAAAGAAAAGAAGAAACGAAATACTTCGGGTCCGTCCCTCTATCATCACTACGAAATATCTAAAAAAAAAAAAAGAAAGATAAAAAGGAAAGAAGAAACGAAATACTTCGGGTCCGTCCCTCTATCATCACTACTAAATATCTAAAAAAAAAAAGAAAGAGAAAAAGAAAAGAAGAAACGAAATACTTCGGGTCCGTCCCTCTATCATCACTACTAAATATCTATAAAAAAAAAAAGAAAGAGAAAAAGAAAAGAAGAAACGAAATACTTCGGGTCCGTCCCTCTATCATCACTACTAAATATCTAAAAAAAATAAAAAAGAAAGAGAAAAAGAAAAGAAGAAACGAAATACTTCGGGTCCGTCCCTCTATCATCACTACTAAATATCTAAAAAAAAAAAAGAAAGAGAAAAAGGAAAGAAGAAACGAAATACTTCGGGTCCGTCCCTCTATCATCACTACTAAATATCTAAAAAAAATAAAAAAGAAAGAGAAAAAGAAAAGAAGAAACGAAATACTTCGGGTCCGTCCCTCTATCATCACTACTAAATATCTAAAAAAAAAAAAAAAAGAAAGGGAAAAAGAAAAGAAGATCGAAATACTTCGGATCCGTCCCTCTATCATCGCTACTAAATATCTAAAAAAAAAAAAAAAAAAGAAAGAGAAAAAGAAAAGAAGAAACGAAATACTTCGGGTCCGTCCCTCTATCATCGCTACTAAATATCTAAAGAAAAAAAAAAGAAAGAGAAAAAGAAAAGAAGAAACGAAATACTTCGGATCCGTCCCTCTATCATCACTACTAAATATCTAAAAAAAAAAAAAAAAAAAAGAAAGAGAAAAAGAAAAGAAGAAACGAAATACTTCGGATCCGTCCCTCTATCATCACTACTAAATATCTAAAAAAAAAAAAAAAAAAAAAGAGAAAAAGAAAAGAAGAAACGAAATACTTCGGGTCCGTCCCTCTATCATCGCTACTAAATATCTAAAAAAAAAAAAAAAAGAAAGAGAAAAAGAAAAGAAGAAACGAAATACTTCGGGTCCGTCCCTCTATCATCACTACTAAATATCTAAAAAAAAAAAAAAAAGAAAAAGAAAAGAAGAAACGAAATACTTCGGGTCCGTCCCTCTATCATCGCTACTAAATATCTAAAAAAAAAAAAAAAAGAAAGAGAAAAAGAAAAGAAGAAACGAAATACTTCGGGTCCGTCCCTCTATCATCGCTACTAAATATCTAAAAAAAAAAAAAAAAGAGAAAAAGAAAAGAAGAAACGAAATACTTCGGGTCCGTCCCTCTATCATCGCTACTAAATATCTAAAAAAAAAAAAAAAAGAAAGAGAAAAAGAAAAGAAGAAACGAAATACTTCGGGTCCGTCCCTCTATCATCGCTACTAAATATCTAAAAAAAAAAAAAAAAAAGAGAAAAAGAAAAGAAGAAACGAAATACTTCGGGTCCGTCCCTCTATCATCGCTACTAAATATCTAAAAAAAAAAAAAAAAGAAAGAGAAAAAGAAAAGAAGAAACGAAATACTTCGGGTCCGTCCCTCTATCATCGCTACTAAATATCTAAAAAAAAAAAAAAAAAAGAGAAAAAGAAAAGAAGAAACGAAATACTTCGGATCCGTCCCTCTATCATCACTACTAAATATCTAAAAAAAAAAAAAAAAAAAGAGAAAAAGAAAAGAAGAAACGAAATACTTCGGATCCGTCCCTCTATCATCGCTACTAAATATCTAAAAAAAAAAAAAAAAAAAGAGAAAAAGAAAAGAAGAAACGAAATACTTCGGATCCGTCCCTCTATCATCGCTACTAAATATCTAAAAAAAAAAAAAGAAAGAGAAAAAGAAAAGAAGAAACGAAATACTTCGGGTCCGTCCCTCTATCATCGCTACTAAATATCTAAAAAAAAAAAGAAAAAAAAGAGAAAAAGAAAAGAAGAAACGAAATACTTCGGGTCCGTCCCTCTATCATCACTACTAAATATCTAAAAAAAAAAAAAAAAAGAAAGAGAAAAAGAAAAGAAGAAACGAAATACTTCGGATCCGTCCCTCTATCATCGCTACTAAATATCTAAAAAAAAAAAAAAAGAAAGAGAAAAAGAAAAGAAGAAACGGAATACTTCGGATCCGTCCCTCTATCATCGCTACTAAATATCTAAAAAAAAAAAGAAAAAAAAGAGAAAAAGAAAAGAAGAAACGAAATACTTCGGGTCCGTCCCTCTATCATCACTACTAAATATCTAAAAAAAAAAAAAAAAGAAAGAAAAGAAGAAACGAAATACTTCGGATCCGTCCCTCTATCATCGCTACTAAATATCTAAAAAAAAAAAAAAAAGAAAGAGAAAAAGAAAAGAAGAAACGAAATACTTCGGGTCCGTCCCTCTATCATCGCTACTAAATATCTAAAAAAAAAAAAAAGAAAGAGAAAAAGAAAAGAAGAAACGAGATACTTCGGGTCCGTCCCTCTATCATCGCTACTAAATATCTAAAAAAAAAAAAAAAAAAGAAAGAGAAAAAGAAAAGAAGAAACGAAATACTTCGGGTCCGTCCCTCTATCATCGCTACTAAATATTTAAAAAAAAAAAAGAAAGAGAAAAAGAAAAGAAGAAACGAGATACTTCGGATCCGTCCCTCTATCATCGCTACTAAATATCTAAAAAAAAAAAAAAAAAAGAAAGAGAAAAATAAAAGAAGAAACGAAATACTTCGGATCCGTCCCTCTATCATCGCTACTAAATATCAAAAAAAAAAAAAAAAAGAAAGAGAAAAAGAAAAGAAGAAACGAAATACTTCGGGTCCGTCCCTCTATCATCGCTACTAAATATCTATAAAAAAAAAAAAGAAAGAGAAAAAGAAAAGAAGAAACGAAATACTTCGGGTCCGTCCCTCTATCATCGCTACTAAATATCTAAAAAAAAAAAAAAAAGAAAGAGAAAAAGAAAAGAAGAAACGAAATACTTCGGGTCCGTCCCTCTATCATCACTACTAAATATCTAAAAAAAAAAAAAAGAAAGAGAAAAAGAAAAGAAGAAACGAAATACTTCGGGTCCGTCCCTCTATCATCGCTACTAAATATCTAAAAAAAAAAAAAAGAAAGAGAAAAAGAAAAGAAGAAACGAAATACTTCGGGTCCGTCCCTCTATCATCACTACTAAATATCTAAAAAAAAAAAAAAGAAAGAGAAAAAGAAAAGAAGAAACGAAATACTTCGGGTCCGTCCCTCTATCATCACTACGAAATATCTAAAAAAAAAAAAAGAAAGATAAAAAGGAAAGAAGAAACGAAATACTTCGGGTCCGTCCCTCTATCATCACTACTAAATATCTAAAAAAAAAAAGAAAGAGAAAAAGAAAAGAAGAAACGAAATACTTCGGGTCCGTCCCTCTATCATCACTACTAAATATCTATAAAAAAAAAAAGAAAGAGAAAAAGAAAAGAAGAAACGAAATACTTCGGGTCCGTCCCTCTATCATCACTACTAAATATCTAAAAAAAATAAAAAAGAAAGAGAAAAAGAAAAGAAGAAACGAAATACTTCGGGTCCGTCCCTCTATCATCACTACTAAATATCTAAAAAAAAAAAAGAAAGAGAAAAAGGAAAGAAGAAACGAAATACTTCGGGTCCGTCCCTCTATCATCACTACTAAATATCTAAAAAAAATAAAAAAGAAAGAGAAAAAGAAAAGAAGAAACGAAATACTTCGGGTCCGTCCCTCTATCATCACTACTAAATATCTAAAAAAAAAAAAAAGAAAGAGAAAAAGAAAAGAAGAAACGAAATACTTCGGGTCCGTCCCTCTATCATCACTACTAAATATCTAAAAAAAAAAAAAAGAAAGAGAAAAAGAAAAGAAGAAACGAAATACTTCGGGTCCGTCCCTCTATCATCACTACTTAATATCTAAAAAAAATAAAAAAGAAAGAGAAAAAGAAAAGAAGAAACGAAATACTTCGGGTCCGTCCCTCTATCATCACTACTAAATATCTAAAAAAAAAAAGAAAGAGAAAAAGGAAAGAAGAAACGAAATACTTCGGGTCCGTCCCTCTATCATCACTACTAAATATCTAAAAAAAATAAAAAAGAAAGAGAAAAAGAAAAGAAGAAACGAAATACTTCGGGTCCGTCCCTCTATCATCGCTACTAAATATCTAAAAAAAAAAAAAGAAAGAGAAAAAGAAAAGAAGAAACGAAATACTTCTGGTCCGTCCCTCTATCATCACTACTAAATATCTAAAAAAAAAAAAAAAAGAAATAGAAAAAGAAAAGAAGAAACGAAATACTTCGGGTCCGTCCCTCTATCATCACTACTAAATATCTTTTCCTGAACTATGTACTTAATTTCCATGGAAATACTTTATTTCAAATAATTTTCTATATGTGAGAGAATATTAGCAAGACACTGCTCCCCTGGAGACAACAACATCGTCGTTCTCGTGCAATATAAAATGAAATGACAAAACCTATCTTCATCCTATTCCTCTTTTCCCAACCTCTTGAAGTATTATTCACTATTAAAGTGGCAGTCTCATCCAACATTATCTTAAATAAAACTTTGGCCTTGGTAAGTTAATATGTATTAGTATGAAAATACTGGAAAACGATTATGCTAGTTAAAGGAATCTGAAATATATGAAAAATGTAAACGAAATAAAGAAAAAAAGAAAAATGTGTTCAAAATACTATTATTTATAAAGGCAGAATGTCTGAATCACTTCGTCAAATTAATATAAACTCATAAAAATTGTTCTAAGTATTAAGATATCAAACGATAATGTTTTTAAAAAAAGCAAAGGAAATATAATTCTAGCTGAAAGCTCCAAATATTAAAAATGAGTGGTAGAGACAAGCAGGAAAGATGGAGCCAGTAACAAAATTAGAAGTAAATAAATTACTTTTGACAGAAAAGAAAAGCGGAAAACCATAATTTTCTTTCTTTATTCACTTTTGGTTGAAAGACCTAAAACAACATTAATGGCGAATCTTGTTTGTTTTGAAATTGTGGTGAAAGGAATTAGAAATGTAAATATTAATCACAAGACAAAACAGTGCGTTTCAAGCAATACAATTCCTGATATCAAAACGCATTCAACATACATAATAAGGTTTTATGAATATTTAATCACTATAATCAAAAATAGCCAATAAAACAGTAACAATTACAAAGTTGTGTAAAGCGATCTCATCTTACAAATAACGGCAGTATATATATATATATATATATATATATATATATATATATATATACATATATATATATATATATATATAGTAATGACAAAACAGCGATATCTAAAATTACAGTATTTTATTCATCGCACAATCAATTTATTTCAACATGATAAAAGTGCAATACATTTTACCGTTATTAGATATTTTGCCGTTCACCAGACGATCCATTCACGTGAAATCACCTTTCTCTACATCATATTCCCTCTCCTTCACTATGTTTTACCAAGTAAGAACTATGACTTACTTGTAGTTTCATCAAATACTTTTGCAAACAAAATCCGATCCCGCATTTTGCTAAATCCTACCCTCTGATGAGAAGGAAAGTATTTCTCCGAAACTCCGCGGATTAAGGACTATTCACTTATTTTGTGCTTCCTTAAAAAAATTAAATATGTTTTGAAATCTTTTTCAAAGTGTTTTAACATGTTTTATTAATTAGGTGTTCTTATAATATATATATATATATATATATATATATATATATATACAGGTTTGATATATATATATATATATATGTGTGTGTGTGTGCGTGTGTGCGTGTGTGTGTACATATATATATACAGGTTCGATATATATATACGTGTGCGCGTGTGTGTATATTTATTTGTTTATATATATATATATATATATATATATATATATATATATATATATATATATATATATATATTGGTATATGTAGGCAGCATTTTTCATTCAATCAAACATTATTAAATGCAACGGAGACACTTTGCTTTGTGATTCGTTTTTTTTTTTAATTTTCCGTATAATCTTTGTTGTATCAAAATCAAAAAATATTAATAAAAGTTCCAATAGTTGTTACTGTCACGTGCGTTTTCCACGAAACATCATTAGGTGTTGAAGTTAAAATCTGAAGGAGCGAAAATGAGAATTAAAAGTGAAAACTAAAATATACAGTAAACGACGATGAGTCAAAATATATAGTCAATGAAAAGTCGAATAAAAATATAGGTCCATTAAAATTCAAGTATTAAAATCGGCAAGTTCATGGACGCCGTTAACAAAGTTCGTTCAATGCGAACTACACAGGACATTTTAGAACGTTTCTGCTTTACTCGAATGCGATATCATTGATAGTGGGTTGAAGGGTTTTAATATATGATGCTTCGTGTATTTTTTTAAATATTATTTTCATGTTGTATAATTTTTATGTTGCTAGCGAGGGTCTTTCTAAGATTGGAGGGGAGACAGTTATGTTCTTTTATCAAATGTATATATATAGAACTAGTATTATTTAGATACATCGTTATTCGCCGGGAAAATCTGATTACAAGGATCTTAACACTGGAGCAACAACATGCTCTTACAAGAACCTCACTGTCGGGTACTTGTGTTTGTCACTTGATGCTTAATATACGTCACAAGAATTGTTGGTGAAATCGTTCAAGCCATTTAATGTCCATGTCTCCGATGAATACAACAGTGTTATTAGCACATGTCTTGTAAATACAGATCCTTGTCCGTTCTGTGATGGTAGGGTCAGAGCACCCTCTATTCTCTAACTTACTAAAAGCTACAACGGCATTCTGAATTCATATATGGATTTCAGTATCGAGAGAGGGATCCCTTCACAGAGAAATACCAAGGTAACCAAACGGATCGACTAATCCTAGCCTAGCACCACACACCTGATGTTCGGCTCCGCGCATGACTGGCAAGGTGCAGCAGCGAACGTCACCTTTGTTTCAGACTGACTGATCCTTAGACCAAAGGCAGTGCAGGAATCAACAAAGCGATCCATTATATGCTGCATATCAGCCTCAATATTCGACGAAAAAAAACAGAACTACTACATTCAGAAGCTCCTTAATTAGACATGATGCAGCTTAGTTGCGACATTTAACTAAGATTAAAAATTTGACATGCGGTTCGAAACTTTAACATAACACCCTTATCATAAACTTGAAACGCATGAGCAAGTAGAGCAGCAAAAGTATAGAAAACAGAGAATGGACATGAATATCATTTTGTTTAACACCATTGTCAACTGGGATTTAATGAGACAATTTTTCGATAAAGCGGACTCGAACTTTCACGTCACTGTGCAGTTCCTTGAATACTCTCACAAAAGTTGGAGGATACCATACTTTCTTCAAGAGTAACCAGAGAGCATCCCTGGTGACGGTGGCAAATGCTTTGGTCAGATCCATAAATACTTGATACAGCTGCATCTTCTAGTAGGCTGTTTAATAGAAGTCGTGAAAGAACTTTCCTAGCAGCTTCCAACAGAGAGATCTTACTGTAGTGGTCACAAACATTAATCTGTTCTTTTTTTTTTAAACAGGGTCACCAGGACATCATCAATCCAGTCATGTGGAACAGGAGCATCTGCCCAGATCTCTTCAACAAACCCAAGGATAGCATCAACAATATTCACACTTCCAACATTAAGAAGTTCCACCGGAAAACCATCTAAACCAAGTGTCTTGCTGCCGCTGAGCTGTGTGATCGCCAACCGCGTCTCATCCAGGTGAGGCAACCGATCCATTCTGATTACTACATAGGCTATCAATTCCATCATCATCTACTGCTGAAGGTTTTGGAAACACATCAGTAAAGGGCTACTGCCTTTTTTTGTAAATATTTTCTGGATCCTTAATGGTAATAGAACAATCTGTCGACACCAGGGAAGATAGTGAAGAGGTAGGACGACCAAATTCTTGGCGCAGCAGTCCATGAAATTCATTCGATTCTTTGTTATAAATGCTATTTGGATCTGCTCTGTTATATTCGTACACGGTTGGTTTTTAAATTCTTTTTTAGCTTAATGTTGGTTTGCCATCATTGTATTGTCGCAAATTGGTTGTATGATCAGAATGATTTTAATGATTTATAAATAGATTGTTTATTCATTAGCAACTGATAAATTTCAAGATTGTTGTCGTCGAACCATTCCCTGTTTTTATTCCTTTTGAAGCAAAGAATTTCAGCACCCGCAGATAAATTCATCAATGTGCCATAAAATGCCAGATCATCGAGCTTTTCCGCCATATTTCTTTGAACTTCAGGCAATTGTACCTTGGCGACATCAATACGGCTTGACACCTTAGCGCCACTATGACGAACATTCTTACAGATTAGTGGATTAAATTTTCCTCTCACAATGTTGTGATCGGTGTTGCATTCAGTAGTCTGCATGACACCAACAATATATTAATCTCCTATGTCACGTTTTCGAGCAATGATGGGGTCAATAAAGGTACCATGACTTGAATGTAGGTGTGTTCAAGTAGCTCTGTGCTTCAGTCTACGGGGAAAAAGTGTTACAGATAGCAAGATTAAATTCTGAACACAACCTTAGTAGCTTCAGGTCTATAGCATTCATGGTACCGATATCATAGCAACCAAGAGCACGTCAGGTCTCATAGTCTTTCCCAACACGAGCATTGAACTCACCAAGAGGTTTTTCATTAATTGGTGTAGATGAAACACCGCAATGTTTTTTTCATTAATTGGTTTAGATACAATAACGAAGCGCAGAGCCTAGTAGAAACACAAGTGGTTATCTTCATTCACTTGAAGAATTGCTACATAGACTGAAAGAATAGTAATGAATCTTTTGTGTGAGAGAGGGATCCGCAGTTTCAGGATGCGGTCACAGATACGGGAAGGAAATTCCACAGTATCAAGCAAGGATGCTTTACTTGCGAAATCGACACAGCCATTTCTATGGACACCCTCCTGTTTACCAATCCAGAAGAGAGTATAGCCTGATGATACCTCTGTCATTTGATCTTATAGCGAGAGACGAGTTTCACATAGAGCAGCAATATCTATATTAAGCATCCGTAGTTCTTTAGTGACAAGCACTGTCCTGCACTTCAGACAGTTGAATTGCCCTTTATCAAGAAGCGTATGTACATTCCAACAGCATAAGTTTAGTTTTACTCTTGTTTAAAGAGATTTTTTGCGTTATTTCTGCTTACTTGAACCACCATTAGCCGCAGGAGACTAACCAGTGACATTATGGCAAACAATTTTTGGCGCCTCTTTTCTAGCACTTTTCAAATCCGTCCCTAAATAAGGCTGGTCAGTCACAGGAAACCCACGGAGTTGGCCTCGGTCATTTGAAGGCACAACAACGATGTTTAGATAGGGTTCCTGTCGCTTCGGTGAAAATTTGTGACTGAGTGCCTCAAACTGGTCAGGTCTGTACATAGGACTTGCAGTAAAAATGCACGACAGATAAACGATATAAAAATACAAAAAGATAAACAGAGAAATATATCTCAAGAAACATCTATGCATACTTCTATTACAGGGACAAGCGCTTATACGACACAAGTGGCACTCTCTGAGCTTCCGCGACAATAACCCATTGACAAGCAATTGCAAGATTGCAGGTAATTGCTTTGGCTGCAGATTTATCATAAGAGTTGTCTTCTCCGAGAAGGATTACCTTCACCACGGTTTGTAGGAGCTCTTTCTTACCCCCTACTGTCATTTACCTATGACGGGACTTATGCATAGTCCACATGCCAGTTGGTCATGAACACCGCTATCATCAGGAACTAAGCTCTTCTGGAGGTTTCTGTGAGGGTTACCTCACCCTTAGCCTTTGATTCAAAAATCTTTTTCTACAAAGCAGTTAGGATCGGGTTTTCTGGCACTGAACGTTCAACAAAGCCCCGTTACCGTAGTCCTACGACGTGCAAGTGAGCCTGATTAACTGAGGGAAACTATATATGACGCTAGGGCATTAGTGTGCTTAACCCACGCCCATAACAATCCATGAGCTTGTGATTATATATATATATATATATATATATATATATATATATAACCATTATATTATGTTTGCACTCGCGCATGTTTTTAACATTGTTTTTTTTCCCCCAAATGCATCTCAAATTCGGTGAATATTAATCTGTGCTAATGCATGTTTCATTCTCGCTTTTAAAACATTTTTGTATTACTTGACAGCTTCTAACATTTAAATGAACATTTAGGCAGCGATGTCCTTCTATTTCCAGATTTACCCGTGTATACGTGCATACCTGCGTATATATGTTTTAATACATACACATATATTAAGAGTATGTGTTAAAAGAAGTTATTTCTTAGTATATATATATATATATATATATATATATATATAAATCCAAGGATGGAATACTGTTGCCATATCTGGGCAGGAGCTGCTAAAAACAGCCTACCCTGCCTTGACAGAGTACAAAATAGACTTCGTGGCTTAGTGGGGGATGCCCTTTTCACTACCTTGCCACCTCTCTCCCACAGAAGAGACGTTGCGAGCCTATCTTTGTTTTATCGTTATTTCTCATGGCAGGTGCTCGTCTGAACTCCAATCTCTGGTCCCCCTCGCCAAGCTTTCACGAAAAACACCCGTCTAGCCGAATCCACTGTGAAAAATTTTCCCCGCTCTTTATCTGTCCCTAAATCAAAACGTGGATTTCATGAACAAAGCTTCTTTCTTGAACTGCCCGCCTGTGGAACTCTGTTCCGTCTGCCTACTTCCCACCGCACTACAACTTGGATGTGTTCAAGTCCAACGTTAAAAATTCCTAATGAACAGCCGCCTTAAGTAAACTCTTCATCAAATCTCCACACTAACGTAATGTACTGGCAATAACCCTTATCACTGAGTGGCTTCCGGGCCTTGATAAGTGGTGACCACTGTGTAATATGTATATGTATATATATATATATATATATATATATATATATATATATATATATATATATATGTTTGATTGTGTGTATATATATATATATATATATAACATATACAAATATATTTATATACGTAAAATAACTCATGTTAAATACCAAAGCAAACTCATTTAACAAATAAAAATTGTGCATACATTACCTCTACGTCTAAAAGGAACAATACAACAAGTACATTAATAAGACATGAAGCAGCATTGAAACGGACTATACAAGCTCACAAGAATGGTTAACCTGAACCATAACAAAACACGTTTTCGTGCATACGTATGATCTATCCATATATTTTATTGAATCCTCGTTAATTAGATTATTCTATGATAAAATCTAATACAAACTAACAATAATTGATATATTTCCAACGCTGAGTGTTTCTAAGTCCAACACATTAATTACTGTGTCATATAATAACATTTAGCTAAATGTCATAATTATATTTTCCTATGAATTAAATGTCAGGTACAATTGTTTTTTAATCATATACATGTTAACTTAACAGCACCTACAACACAAAAAAATTTCATTATCATCATCATTATTTTTATAATAGATGTCTGCACGTATATTTCCTTTCATTGATCCACTTTAATATTGCATCCTTTTAACAATTTGTATGCCTATAAAACCTCATATTTATAACGTTTAATACTAGATACATAGAAATAACATAATAAACACTCCCTTCCTTTCATACCAATCTTAAATTATCATAGAAGATGGCCCATTTATCAACCCATGTTCGTCCAATTATATTCAAACTTATATTAAATAATAAAATTAAATTCAAAATACAATAATGAAAATTCACTACCGGGACCTGTGGAAATTCCACAGGGAACTTACTCATATGTAACATATTGATGTTGACATTCTGTAGATACTCAGCGTAAATGGAGACTCTCTGATATTATTGTAACTATTTTGTTTAAACTGCAAAGGTACGTATCCAAGCTAGCACGGATGTCCGGCGTAGCCAGGTCGTGAAATACTCTTAAATATGATATTTAATTTCTTGAAAATTTCGTATATATAATTCTCTAATTATATATACGAAATTTTCAAGAATCAAAATATCATATTTAAGGTTATTTTAGTTAATGGTCTATCGATTTTTATATATAATAAAGTTGCGATTTCAAAATTAAAAATATATCTATATGACCTAGGTTCATCAGCTGGAATCAAAACTGAATCTCAGATTATATATATATATATATATATATATATATATATATATGTATATATATATATATATAGGAACTAAAGTAATATATATATATATATATTACTTTAGTTCTTTCAGTTATAATCGTCATCGAAACCAAAACTTTTGCAAAGTTCTTGATAAAATTATTTGTAAATAAAATATAATACTAAGGTGGCATCAACTAAAATTGAAACTAAAACCAATACTTATAAGGAATTCTTGGTAAAATTATTTATTTCAAAAAATGGAAGTAGATAACAATTAAACGATCCTGATGTAAGCGTGACACAGAAAATTACACACACGCTATCATATTAATAGATAGATAATGCTATTATAATATAAGCGTTAGTTAGCTAAGTTTGTGACACCACAATTATAAAAAGCTATATAAAAGAAAGTACATGTTTGATCATTTAAATTTTTTAAATGCGAATATATCTAATGAAAACTTTCACCTATTTGCTTACGAAGTTCAGAAGTAGTAAAATGTTTGCATTACTGTAGACGCGTGTACGCGTATTCGACTAGTTTATATGTTCCTTTAATTATGGCAAGTACCAATTTACCATTACGGCTTCTAAACCCTGTACTATAGAGCGTTTAATCTTCCCCATCTTTCTGTTCACATCCTTATATCTCTCCTCTTCCTCCCGTTTTAAACATTAAGTTTCATTAGTTTATGGTCAAGTGGGTTATCGACGTAGATATAACTTAAGGAAAATTATAGTTCATTTGTTTATGAATCGACGACGAGAGCATTTGAAAATTTCTCCTAATATTTTAGTTTATTTAACATTATATTATACTTTGAAGTCCTATAAAAAATAATAAAAAACAACATATATTAATTTTATATAAATTAACTATAGAAGAACTTTCTTGTCAAATAGTGACTGAACAACAACTAATCAGTTGAATCATTCAAGTATTTTGGCTGCGCGAAAATCGAGTTATTCAAAAGACTTTCCAAATGCTTTTACTGATGTGAAAATAATGAATTATCACATCTGAATGTCTTGGAATTCAGAAATTTCATCTCAGCCTTTAAAATGCTACAAAAATCCGCAATATATCATGAAATATATCTATATTCATTGCCTCGCTTTTACAACTACTTTTGTATTTTCATTCGTTCTTCCATGGAGTATCCTTTTTACAATATCATTTAAAATTTAATTTTCAAATCGTGTGAGTTTATAATTAGCAACAGTAACTTATACAGCAATATATATATACACATATATCTATGCATACATATATACACACATATCTATGTATATATATATATATATATATATACATATAGTAAGTTATAAAATGTATATGACGATTAAGCTACACTGAATATTCCGCGTTTCATCCACCCTAGGATTCCTCAGGCTTATGCGCGAATTCTGTGGTTGTTTGTCGTGTTTATATGCGCATCTTTTATTGACATTTTAGTTAGCCAATCAGTTTTCTAGTATCCACCGCGCCCTTCCTATCAGCCAATGAGAATGCATTTATCGGACAAATGCCTATTTGACCTCTGGTTGACCTGTTCCTTTGTGTGTGTCTATTTAGCTCTACCTACGTATTGAGCACTTTTGAAGTAAATACTTAAAGTTTACGGATAAATCTATACTTTCGTATATTAACTTTATGTGAGTAAATTAAGTAGTTATATATATATATATATATATATATATATATATATATATATATATATATATATAGGGAGAGAGAGAGAGAGAGAGAGAGAAGAAAGGGTAGAGAAAGAAAGAGAAAGACACTTCCGTCAAGGCTGATTTGCGTGACATGCGACAGTAAACTAGATTAGACTATCTTCTCAACCATGCTTTATTAAAAGCTTTCAATGGGTGGATTCGGAAGAACATTAAACGATGGCCGCTTCAGGTGATTTTTACCAAGCATAGTGTGTCATATCATGCATAAACTCAATGATATGTATTTATAGAGCCGGCCATGTTTTTGCCAAGAAGACCAATGAACTTTTTCTCTTTAGGGCATTGCCTACTTGCAACATAAATAGGATCAACTTCATGAATCAGATCGCAGGGACAATATGCTTGAGACAGTTCCTGGTATTACCAACCAGCGTATAACTAAAATATCAGATTGTCTAATATATATATATATATATATATATATATATATATATATATATATATATATATAGATAGATAGATAGATAGATAGATAGATAGATATAGATATAGTGAAATAAAAAGACGCAGTGTTTACCTGATATACACAATGGCAAACTTCAATCTAATATAAATGCCAATATTTGTTTAGATATTTTAATCCTCACCAAAACAAAAATCACTTTAAATAATAGAGAGTAGACGTTATTATAAGAGAAAAAATTAAAACTGTTGAAATTTACAATCGAATTTATTTTTTGACCGAATACTCCAAAAAACAATTTACTAAGTCCTTATTCCGGGAGTTTCAACGAATGGTATTTTTTGCTATTCTTCCCATAAGAGGACAAAATGAATCAGCAAATTATATTTGAGAAACGCCAGAATTTGACTGGTTATGGCATTAAATGAAACCGCAAATTATTATAATCATAAAGTGCAAAGGATTACTTGTCCTTTAAAAACGACAGGTGTAAATGTTTTATTGTAACTGTCAACTTACACTTTTAATCTTTTCCCGTATTTATATATATATATATATATATATATATATATATATATATATATATATATATATATATATATATATATATAATCAGGAATGGGGTTCTTATCTGCTAAATTTTATAGTTGCACCATTCCTCATTATATTGTCTTCCATATATTCTATAGACCTGTCTTGTGAACGCACAACTAACATATTATCTTTTTATATTGATCTGAAATGTAGGCTAATTATCTAAGTATGCTGATTAATGTAGTTTCGGTCTATACTTTTTAATAACAAAGTTTATCTTTCAAATACTTATAGAATTTATTAAAAAAGTATTTCGATCGTACAGTTCGTTCACCAATACTTATACATTACTTTAATTGTACTTAGGTACACTTATAGAAGACCGAGAGTTACCTCGGTTGATATTTTGTGAGAATAACATTTAACAAGAGAGCAGTAGTTTGACTTATCCAAAGAATATTAAAGTTTGTATCTGCATGCAACAATTTCAACATAAAACATGTGATTTGTTTTTGGAGGTTAAGGAAGTTACGTGATTGATCAAAGCAAATATATTCAGAAGCTATTCAATATTGCAACATAAAAGATTATTTGTTTTGTAAATCAAAATAAATCAAACTAGTTAATATGTCAGTATAAGCCTTCAAACAAAGGAATACAGAACAATTCTATGTGGGAATTCATGAAAGCAAATGTAATTTGCTTGCAAAGCCATTATGGGACGCATTTTAAATTATTATGATTGTCCAGCACCGCAGGATGGTGTATTAATAAATGCATGGGTATTATATAAGCGTTTCAGAATGCCAGAGTTCAAGTATCAATTATTCTATTCATATTTATCTTTGCATAATGGAATTTTATTCAAAGTAAATTTATATATTTTCTACATGTTTATCCGGGGAGATAATTTTCTATTACAACATTTATACCTTTTTTTTCTAACCCAATGAAGAGAAGTAAAAATGGAAAATAGGTGTACATTTTGTAAAGAATATATTTAAGAATCTACTCGTCTAGAACAATGTATTACCATAAATTTGTATTTATGCATGCAACATAATGTTTAGTCACATTGGAGATCGAACCTTCTGACCGTAGACAATTGAGTTCACATGATCGCGCATAGTCGGTGCAAGATCCCGTATATATGTCTCGGAGTACTATTAAATCACTATTGAAACAAACACGGTATATAATTGTTTCGATGAGAATTCAGCTAAGAGACTTTTTGGAGTTTATTTAGTTTTGTTTTTCGTAGATACGTAAATGACGTCAAGAAGACCAATATGTTCCCCTCCCATAGGCACTGGTCGCTATATATGTATGAGGAAACTACAATTCCGAGAAATGTAACTATTTTAATTGAATTTGGTACATCATCATTAATGCAAATAACACAGGTTGTATATATATATAAATATATATATATGTATGTATATATATATTAATATATATATATATATATATAAGTGAAATTGTCTGCGTTTCTGTGTACATTTCCCTACACAATAACTCTGACAATATTCAGTCTACAGGCTCGAAATTTGATATACAGGGTACTGAGATTTGAGAAAATATTTGTAATCTTTTTTTCGGCCAGTAATTTGACTGTTAAGGGGTCAAAGTTTAACGATTTGACCTTTCAGACCTCTACCAAACTACTCCGCCAGTTTTGGGTCTGAACAGTTGAAATTTTAGATATAGGTTTCATGGACATGGATCTAACTTAATAACTTGATATGAGCAAAAAAACAATAAATGTTAAGGGGTCGTATTAGACGTCAAAGTTTAAAACAATTTTACCTCTGTTGTCTCTACCAAATTAATCAAACACTTTCTGGTCTAAACATTTGAAAATTTACATAAAGGGTCTTCAGAGATAGGGTAAGCTTTTTAATCAGTTTGGGTGGAAATTTTGAGCTACAAATATATAAATCTATAGATGGATGTCTGCCTTAAACTTTCGACAGAGGCAACGGATTTTCACAAGATCAGTATAGTTTTTATGCTCAACCCTTCAGATGACAAATACCGAAAAATTGGCTAAAAACATTATTTTCTTCACTCTCAACTGGGCACTTTTCTACATGGATGGGTCACTTTTTTCGACGATATTTTTTAAATTCATCCCTTCTTTTCGATTGTCTAGCCTTAATTTAAACCTACGTCACTTTCGGTTTGGCGGTGGTCAAAACAGCAAAGACGTTACATTTTTTCCGTTCTTTTCTTCCTTCGCGATATAGGTTCGAGCCTGCCTTCCTACTACCACTTTTTTCTTGCTCAACAAACAACGGGGCAACGTGTGCGAAAATGTGCGTTCATATTCACGATGTAAATTATTTTTCAAAACACATTTTAAATAAAGACAATACACCAAATGATATATTTGTTTAAATCAATTTTAAAGGGGTCTTAATTTAAAGTTATACAATAAATCATATATTAGAACACTATATATTTTTTATTTTATTTTCCATTCCTCTTAATTTCTAAACCCTTTTCATAAAACTCTTCGCTGTACCCCGTTCTTCGTACATTCTTTGTTTTTTATTCCTTCTCTTTATACACTTTATTTTATTTCAAATAACTGAAAGATGATGAGTAAAAGGATTACTATTAAAAATCTGGTTTCAGTGTAAGGCTCCGGTCTGGTGATGTTGCGTTTGTACATAATTCATAGCAGAAACAAACATGCGAAGATGTAGCCAATACTGTCTTTATAATTCCAGGTTAATATTTTTCAGAAGTAGGACAATATATACTTTCTATTTGCTTAACATAAGCATTGATATGCCACTACACATTCATGAGCATGCTTTCATTGGCCAGTACAAGTTACTAGAGACTTCTTTCAGACGATATTGCTTATACAAAACTTCAGTCACACACACGCACACACACATGTATATATATATATATATATGTTATATAGTTGTTTCATTAAAGAATCTTAGAGAGAGACTATTATAAGTGATACTTTTTCTTGTGAGAGTTCTTATTAGTAATGATATGAGTCTTAGTGAGAGTTCCTGTCTTATTACATATGATGTTGTATCTTAGAGAGAGATGTGTATGTAATGACATTTTATAACACAGACATATAATAACAATACAATTTACCTTTTTGTAGAAATTACAAACACAAAGATGAGCTTTATCCAAAACACATGATGAATTTATTTAATACGACCGGTCGGGATTCCCTCATTAAGAACTCAAAGTTTCACATCTTAGTTTCTGAAGTGACGTCTCGCTTCAGACGTCCGCCTGTCTGTCTCTCTGACTGTCTCTCTGACTGTCTCTCTGACTGTCTCTGACTCTCTCTACGACCAACTAACTCCCACCTCCTATGTTGAGAACTCCATGCATCCCGGCAACGTGAACAAAATTCACGTGTCTCAACATGCGCGACTTTGCACGTTTTCGACATTGATTTCCACATAACCTATTTTTCTTGTGTTGTTTCCACAAAGGAATTTAACCTACATATCTAATTTATTTAACCATATTTTATTATCCACATTCTTTTAACAATTGAATAGTTTATTTATTATTTATTTCATCCGAATTAACAATTTACTGGACATTCCATTTAAACCTATTGTTCTTTAAAACTTATGTCCAGGGTTCGATTTCTGCTTTCTCTTATTTCCACTTTAACTAATCTCTCTATTTTTATACTTACATGAACAGGGGACAGCCCTTATCATGTAACATCCCTCCCTTCCATATTTCACCAAAAAAAAAATGTATGCATTTTTAACTTTCCTACATTTTTTATTTTTACATCTACATCTACACAACCACACGGCTAGAAAGATCAGGCTAAAAAAACACAAAAAAAAATCTATTTCAGTCAGCCCTTCACAGCCGACTTCACAATTATTTATTTTTTTATAAGATCAGAACCTTTCTGATCTTTGTGGCATTTACTTTTTGGGTGTAGGATATTTACCTATGATACACATCAGCTATTTTCCAGCCACGCATATGCCGCAGACTAGAGGTTTTCACCTTTCTCGAAATGGACGACTTCCTTCGTCTCAAAAGTGTTCTGATCTCTCTTTCCGCATGGTTAGTCTTATCAAGTATGGCTTTGTTTTTGTTTTTTTTTATTCTATAACTATCTCATACGGGACATACCAAAGCTCATATACTTAAATCTTTGTGGTTGGCTTCAGAAGTTTAAGATATACCTTTTTTTCTCTCATACGGATTCACTCGGATTTCCTTGCTTGGATCCTTGAAACTTCGACGAGGATTTAGAAATATCACCCCTAACTAACTAACACGTTTCCTACGACCAACAACTTAATTGCGCCTAAATTCTATCTAATTGCCCGATTTTTTTGTGATTTTTCTTTTCTCTCACCAGGGCTTCCAAGATCCAGCAGATATATCCCACATTCATACTTCTCTAAAAAAAAAATACAAGGTTATATCTTTCTTACGTAATCTACGGCATATTTTTGCTTGTCTCTTACTTCATTAAGCTATATGTGATTGCCTCGGGACTACCTCTCATCGGTTTACTGGTCCCCTTAAGAATTTTCGTATTCTTTCCAACGCCTGTTTATTAATTAAGCCAAGACTTACTACTTTGCTTGGAGTCGTTAACGTGCAACCAGCTTATTTTAAGCACTTAATTAACCAGGTTCCCAAATTTTTCGTATAGGGGCACTTCTTGTGCTTATCAATCCCTACCAAGTAACTTTTCTTGGAGAAAAATTTTTAGGATCTCTAAAAAAAAACAACAAAACCAAATGCTAAAACAAAACACCTTTCTTACGGCTTATCACATCTAAAAACTCCAAATACCCGTTTACGTAATTTTAATTCTTGTCCCCCTTCTAAAATTCTAACTGAATCTGTAAGCCAACCATACGTCTTAACTTATTTTCTACTAGATCATTTTAATCTAATGTATATTTACGGATAACTTTGAATTCTTGCTGTGAAAATCATAACATTACATACATAAGACAATTTACAATATTTGTTCAACATCATAAAAACATTTTCAAAAAAAAAAAATACCTTAATACATTTAAACATTTTGCAACAGTTATAACTTTTTTTTTTTTAACAACAAAAAAAAACATCTGTAACAAACAACAATTCAACAGTCTGTCCAAAACAATTGTCCCTTTTTTTTTTCAAAAACAAAATAAATGAACACGCAAAAGCCGAAAAGTTCACTATGAACACTAAATGCATTTCAAAACAATTTACACGCTGTTTCATAGAGAGTACATGCGACCTTTGAAATTCCTGTTTTGATTGACAGATTAAATTCAACAATTCGTCCAAACGATTTCATATTGACACAGATTTTCTAATGACACTTCTACAAATTCCAAAACAATAAGATTGGGTGACACAATCTCTGCCTTCGAGTGTATGTATGTGTGTGTGTTTTTTTAACAGACCAATTCATTTATCAATGAATTACGCATGGTGACTTTTTTACTATTTTTTTCCATTACTACGAATTTCTTTTTACGGCATATCGGCCTTTTCTTCTTTTTCTTTTTAATATTTCTTGTATCTTTTGTTCTCTGTGTGCGTGTATGTTCAAATTTTTTTTTCATCATTTTTTTTCTTCGCATTTCTGTGATCGTGTAATTTTTTTTCTTTTTCCGTGGTATTATTTATTTATTTATTTTTTAATTATGTTGGACCCTTTTAAAACGTTGTGTTTCTTTTTCTTTTTCGAATTCTGTGATCGTGTGATTTTTTCTTTTTCCGTGGTATTATTTATTTATTTTTTTAAATTATGTTGGACCCCTTTAAAACGTTGTGTTTTTTTTTTCTTTTTTTTTCGTGGTATCGACCCCAGGTTCGGTTTCTGCATCGCTGATGCAAAAGGTTCACGAACACCAAATTGTGAGTTGTTATATAGTTATTATTATTAGTATTATTATTATTATTAGACGATACCACTTGTGCGCGTATGTTACGTGAGTTCTTATTAGTAATGATATGAGTCTTAGTGAGAGTTCTTGTCTTATTACATATGATGTTGTATCTTAGAGAGAGAGATGGATTTGTAATGACATTTTATAACACAGACATATAATAACAATACAATTTACCTTTTTGTAGAAATCACAAACACAAAGATGAGCTTTATCCAAAACACATGATGAATTTATTTAATACGACCGGTCGGGATTCCCTCATTAAGAACTCAAAGTTTCACATCTTAGTTTCTGAAGTGACGTCTCGCTTCAGACGTCCGCCTGTCTGTCTCTCTGACTGTCTCTCTGACTGTCTCTCTGACTGTCTCTGACTCTCTCTACGACCAACTAACTCCCACCTCCTATATTGAGAACTCCATGCATCCCGGCCACGTGAGCAAAATTCACGTGTCTCAACATGCGCGACTTTGCACGTTTTCGACATTGATTTCCTAATAACCTATTTTTCTTGTGTTGTTTCCACAAAGGAATTTAACCTACATATCTAATTTATTTAACCATATTTTATCATCCACATTCTTTTAACAATTGAATAGTTTATTTATTATTTATTTCATCCGAATTAACAATTTACTGGACATTCCATTTAAACCTATTGTTCTTTAAAACTTATGTCCAGGGTTCGATGTCTGCTTTCTCTTATTTCCATTTTAACTAATCTCTCTATTTTTATACTTACATGAACAGGGGACAGCCCTTATCATGTAACATATATATATATATATATATATATATATATATATATATATATATATATATATATGAACAAATGATTAATAGAACATGTTAAAAGACATCTTGAAAAAGAGTTAAAAACATATTTAATTTTAAAAAGGGAGCACACGATAAGTTGATAGTCCTTAATTCGCGGAGTTTCTAAGAAATACTCTCCTTCTCATCAGAGGGCAGGAATTAGCAAAATGCGGGATCGGATTTTGCATGTAAAAGTATTTAATGAAACTACAAGTAAGTCACACATCTTACTTGGTTAAAAAAAGGGTGAGGTAAGGGGAATAGCAGGAAAAAAGAAAAATGATAAAAAGATTTCACATGAATGGATAGTCCGGTGAAGGGAAAATAATCCAAGAATGGTAAAATCCAAACACGGTCGAATTAAAAATTTCCATTCCAACAGGTAAGTTCCAAATGGTCTAAAATGATCCAAAAGGCAGAATTCCTTGGAAAATATCACAAATGGAATGAGTTCCAAATCATTAAAAGAAAAGCTCAAATGTGCACAGAAAAATGTGCACAGAAAAAAAAAAAAATATATATATATATATATATATATATATATATATATATATATATACACTCGTGAGCAAAAAAAATGGGGCAAACAAATTTTATACATTTTATCGCACTAAATGCTATATTGAACAAGAACAATTGAACAATGAAACTTAAACGAGAATAATAACACAGAACAAGACATTTACCTTAATAAATGCTTAGGATGGAATCGCATTCCCTTTTGATTTCTTTAAAAGATCAATCTTTTTAGACATGCTCTCAACAAAAGTGGAACACTGTGAAGAGGAGATGCTATTCCATTCGTTCTGCACAGCTTCCCACAGTTTGTCATTGTTCGAAAAAGTTCTTCCATCCAATGCACTAGATATTATGGACCAAATATTCTCGATTGGGTTTAAATCGGGGCTTTGACCTAACCAAAATATCACATTAATTGAATTATCAGAAAACCGTTTTTGTGACTTTAGCAATGTGTGCAGGTGCATTATCATGTTGAAAAATAATGTTCTGAGATATTCCCAGCTTCTGAATACGTGG
The DNA here is from genome assembly GCF_053919585.1 of Euprymna scolopes. Classification (NCBI taxonomy): domain Eukaryota; kingdom Metazoa; phylum Mollusca; class Cephalopoda; order Sepiida; family Sepiolidae; genus Euprymna; species Euprymna scolopes. Next base: position 86,861,666 of record NC_136497.1, on the reverse strand, counting down.
TAACAGTCTTGTTTCTAATATTCGAATGTATTCCTTTGCATTGATTGACTTCTCACATCTAACTTCCCCAACTCCTGCTGCAGTAAAAGTTCCCCCTATCATTATCCCTCAATTCCGGTGCTTTACTGTCGTTTTCATGCAACTTGGTGAAAATCTTTCTCCAGTTAATCGATTGAACCATGCTGGAGCATCGGTAGCATCAATAAGAAGACACAATCTTTATTCATCTGAGCAGAAAACATTCCTGAACCAGTCTGTATCTATCTAGCCATAATACGAGAAAATCGTTTAATATCATCTATGTTCTTCTTAGATAAAAATGGCTTCTTTGCACACTTTTTAGAAGAAAATACCATTTCTTTCATTCGTTTAGATATTGTATATCTAGAAAGAGAATTCCCAGCCCCTGATTTGAATTCTTTGCTATGGTCAACATAAGTTTTCTTTCGATCCTTCAAAACAGTTAATTTAAGCTTGTGGTCGTCCGTCAAAGTGAATGATCTAGGGCGACCAGATCCAGATGTCCCTTTTAACAAGCATTCGACTTCGAACCTTTGACCAATTCGCTTCACTACAGAAAGAGATGTTTTCACCTTTTCTCCTCTTAAAATAACAAAAATCTGTTTGTAAGTCATTTTGGACTGCCTTAATCCTGCAATTCGGTTTTTTATATCCTCACCAAGATGCGGTCTTACCATTTTAGGATTATTTTTCACTTATTATTATATCCTATAATAATAATGATCTGCAAAATAGAAATTTTCAGTTAAAATTAACAAACATTAATGGAAGAATATTGAAAAATCGGTTCCTTCCTTCTTTCAGTTTTGACCAATTTTTTTTTTTGCTCAAGAGTATATATATATATATGTGTGTGTGTGTGTGTCTGTGTGTGTGTCTGTGTGTGTGTGTTTGTGTGTAAGAAATATCACTGACAAAAAGATTCTCTTTGAAAAAAACGAAATATGTAAAAATATTTGTACGCCTTAATCTGCAATAATTCTAATTATATTTGCTATGTAAATAAACAGTTATTCGTTGATGCATTTTTTCACAAACATCTATTTTTTAATCAGTATGTTCCGTGTACTGTCTGATTTTGTCTATCATATACTTTTAATGTGTAATTGTTTTTTTCTAAAATAACTACAAAACTACACAAAAGAAACCTATTTTTGTATAAAACGGCAACGTTTTACGAAAACAGCGCACGGCAAAGTAACATTTTCCATATTTGAACCTCCAGAAAAATACGCTTATTTTGAATTGTAATCTGTTTTCAAAGAAATAACATGACTTTCAAATAAATATATTCATCTAAAAACAAATATATATGTTTTAAATATATTTTTCATGCTCTGATAGTTTCATTTATTTTAATCTAATCCATGATTTAAACAGGTTTTAGTCGAGACAAAATATACTTGGATCAATATAAATAGCTTTGAATTACTTCCAGTCGTTTGTTTAGAAGGCTTTATTTTATAATGTTGTATAATTCTAGATTTCAGAAATTACATCGTCCAGACTTATTTGGACATTATTTAATCAGTTTTATTTTTGCTTAATTCCTTTATCTAATTTGCTAATGATGTTGTTTTCTGCTTAACTACTAGTATTTTAAAAGATGATATATGGTTGCTAAATATATCTTTAAAAATCCATCTAAATGTATTTTCTGATTCTATTATTGTCTGTAACTTCACATTTATATACTGTATCAGATATGAGACGTTTATGTTCTAACCGACATTCGTCAATATTTATAAAGTTGCAAAGCGGATACCTTCAATGTTCTGATTAGTTAAGAAAGATCCCTTCATCAATCTATTTGTCTAATTTTGCACTGTAAGAAGTTATAGTTTACACTAAATTAGTGGTTATAGAAAAAGATATTTCGGTTTATTATTTTCCTAGATTTGTTCCATTTGGACAAATTTTGTAACTTACTTGAAAAAATTCCTTCCGGAAATTATTTTTTCATGTGTGCGCTATAAGACGGTTTAAAACAAATGCGATTTCTATATATATTATTTTTATATTTTTATTTCTGTTATTATTTATATTGTTTTCTTCAAAATTATTTAAAAGGTTTTCTTTTTATATAATTTTTTATAATTATATCTAGCCATATTGTATGAAATTACATGTGATAATTTCGTTTTTCTTCTTCCCTTCAATTAATGTACTATTTTCATTTTTAATATATGTTATCTAACCTGTAAATCCGGATCTATCTGTGCCCTATTTATAATATATGTTCTTGCTATTAAATATATTCTCATTTCAATATAATCCGGATATTCTGTTTGATATGCTAGGTATAATTGAATTCTTCATTGAGATTAGATGGTTTGATTTATAGTCGATATAATATAGAGTTTAATTATATTTATGACATGGTTCATACGTATTATTAAGTTTAGAGTGATATCTAAAAAATACTGTTTCATGATTTTCATCCTTGGGTATTTCTAAGAATATATTTTCTAAGATATTGCATAGCATTTAAATACTTTTCAACGCAGTACTTCCGAAACGAATGGCACAAGTCTTTACTCATTACGTTTAAAAAGTTTCCGTTTTCGTAGCTTCTTCTAGAAGACATTTCATATCAGATTGCCTGTATATGTTTGCGTTTTGAAATCATTCTTTGTTAGGGAAGTGTGTGCGGTGACGTTTGGAGAGTAGCTCGTTGTGGTGTCATCACGTCTCGTCACCAGTGAAGATGCGATTAAATTATTCGTCACTTTCGAGTTCATATCGATTCATCAAGTTCTTACACCCATCTAGGCAGTAGTCATTTTGCTCCTGTATAAGGATGTGTGGAGCTTTACTTGCTGTATCATAGAGATGGCAACCTCGTTGCCAGTGCATTGACGCCCATATTCAAATCTACACGCATTTCATTTACTGTTATCCGCCGATCAGGATCAGATGGCGGATGTAATGGGCGTCTGGGATGCGCTTTGTCTCTCACATTGCTTTAACTTCTCATAAATCGAAAAACTATTCTCTTAACTATGCTTACATCAAATTCCTCGGCTTCATAACCTTTCAAAAGACGCCGGTGAAGGTTGAAAGTTTTCTGCATGGAAGAAGTCAATGACGGTCTCTGCTATTGACAGGGGTAGATTTCTTAGTCTTACATCGTCAATATTTGCAACAGACATGAAATTTTAAGGTCATGAATGCAGGAGTTCAATTATCAGAACAGTGCAATTTCCTAAAAATAGAAAATATTACTTTTCCAACGACTCCTTTATACAGACACATTTATATGTATTTATTAATTTATTGATTTGTATACATTTACTGATCCACTGATTGCTACACACGTTAAATTTTTATCACAATAATATAAATTTTTAAAAATAACAATAATAGGCACATTATTATTGACAAAGAATTAATATGTAAATTAGCAAAACTGTAATAAGAATATATAAAAATTAATAAATTTGAATAAATTTGTTCCCCACCTTTGATACTTGTAAACTGTCGTGTTTTCGTATTCCTATATCTATTTTATGATATACATTTGTTTGTTCATTTTTACAATGAGAGATGTATCTAAAAAAATTATCAGATTTTGCTATCCCAGTTATCTTACCCAGTAATACCTGCCAATATTTGCTGATTACATGTGAAACATCTTAAACAATAAACGAAGATTTATAATCAAAATGCGACTTTTGTTCAACTTTCTATTTGTGTCTTTTACGTAACTTCACCACTTCGGTATCTGCCATGGCTACCATCTTTATTTTACACACACACACAAACACACACACACACACACAGATCTCTCTCTTTCTCTCTCTCTCTCTCTATATATATATATATATATAAAGTAATGTGATTGATAATTTAAATTTTAAAAATCAAATTATAATTAAATAAAAATTTGTTTCATAAGAAGGAACAACAACAAAATCAATTATCTGTACGATCGTTTCGGAAAACAATGCTTTTTATTGTGGTACATATCAAGTTATGTACAATAATTATATATAGATTTTTGATAAGCAAGGTCTCCTCATCAGCAAATTTTGAAGGGTTTTTATTGAATTTTTAAATTCAATAAAAACCCTTCAAAATTTTTAAATTCAATAAAAACCCTTCAAAATTTGCTGATGAGGAGACCTTGCTTATCAAAAATCTATATATAATTATTGTACATAACTTGATATGTACCACAATAAAAAGCATTGTTTTCCGAAACGATCGTACAGATAATTGATTTTGTTGTTGTTCCTTCTTATGAAACACCATAAATAAACCTAGCATTAAAAGTAAGGCAGATGAATCTGAAAAAATTGAAATAAAAGGTCTGGATTCAAAATTTATAAGAAAATTAATATGGGTTAGAGATAGAAATAAGTAGAGAAAAATATATATTTTTGAATTTACATAGTAAATTTGCTTTAAAAATATATAGGGATATTTACCTTTTAATGTTTCGTTTTTTGAAATCAGGAACTGTGGTTAAAATAGTCATTTAGATGTTTGCTATAGCTTTTTATCTTATTGAATGATGAATTTTAAAAGGGGGGGACGCTCGTGCAATAAATTGTTTCCGTTAGCGTATTTTTGATTTAAAGACGCTACGGTTTATATATAGAGAATATTACATATTTTAAGGGGAGATAATTGTCATGTTTTCTTTGCTTTATTTATTTGAAGGGTGTAAGGGAGATAATATATATATATATATATATATATATATATATATATATATATATATATATATATATATAGTGTGTGTCTGCATAAGATTATTACCACGCCTAACATTCATCTGAACTTTTGTTCTTCCGTTGAATATCTTTCATTTTACGTAGAACACTTTGTAAAACTTGTGAAAGACACGTTTTCCATTGTTTAATGAAAGACTTTTTTCTGTTTCTGTTGCATCTGTTTTTTGTTTTTGTTTTTTGTTTTTGTTTTTTTTTTCGTGTTTCTTCATGATTATCCTGCTTATCTTTATGTGTTCAAATAAGCCCAGCGGTTCCCAACCTGAAAGTCAACTTCCCATTTCTGGTTTTCCGCCAATTCCCATATCTCTGTGTCTTTGCTGCCCCTTTTCCCTCTCTTTCCCTCTCACACATACACGCACACATACATACACAATAATATATAGTCTCATACACAGACACACGCGTTCTCGAAGGTTTATATCCCATCCGTAAATCAACACAAAGCTCGCTTTAGATTTTCCTCCTGTATAGAACAGAAGGTCATTCGTTTCGTCTACTCAATTCTAAACCGGAAACGAACCGCAGTCGGATTCAACTGCCCATGCGCATTGAAAGCCAAAATGGCAGCAGAGAATAAAAATGATGTCAGGCTCTTATCTGTTTCCAGTGGTCAATACGGCGCTCGGCACATAAAAACGGCGCCAGAACTGTTTCTATTCCCATTAATGGACAGTCCGCTGTTAAAGAGACAATGGCCCACGACGATTTATTTTTCATCTTCCCATTTTACTTCGGTTTGCGAGGAGCAAAATGACGTCAAGATGGCGACGAAAATAATGTCAAATGTGACAAATATCGGGGAATCCATGTTTGCTAGGATAAGCATAAATGTACCCGTTATTTGGAAATGGACATGTATGAGCGTGCATAAAAATAGGCTGAACTGTAAAGACCGTTTTCTTGTGCAGATAAAGATTGCTTCTTTTTTTTTTCCTTGTAATCTTTGATTTGATTCCACGGATTATAATTGCTTTCACCTCACTGGCTCGGATGAGAAAACTACTTAAGAACGTAAGGTTTCTCTGAGTATGTGCTTGCTCACACCTTTTTCCTGAATAAATATTAGATTAGAGAATCGAGTGACACGTACACTATGATAACAAACTATGCGAGCTGAACGAAGGAGGAAGAATCTAAGGTTTCCAACGTGTTACAATTATACGAAATGTGGTTTATTCTATTAAGTTTTTACTAAGGTTCCACCCTTAACATCGTTAAACATATATATATATATATATACATATATATATATATATATATATATATATAAACAATGTCCACTTATATATATATATATATATATATATATATATTTACAAATGCACAGCTATTTCGCCGTATATGTAATGCGTCATATATATATATATATATATATTTAGTGTAGCTTAATCGCCATATATATTTTATAAATTACTATATATATATATATATATATATATATATATATATATATATATATATATATAGTGCACTGCGATATTTGTAGACAAATCAATAAGTGCGTAAGAACTACACTACAAATTGTTTATTTTATAGCAAACTTTGTTGCATTACATATTTCAATTACGTACCATGGTCCCCTCGATGCGGGTAACAAGTTATTTTTTATAAGACAGCAATAAAACGCATTTCAAATCCTTAGAGAGACCTTCAGTCTGTGAGTTCTATCGTCTTCGACTTATCTGTATGGTTTAGAATAGTCAGTATTATCAAGTTAGTTATTAAAATATTACTCGATCTAACCATTTAATATAGTAGCTGACATCATATATCTCACCCGTATTCTGATGTTGCATTACAAAACATATCCTTGGAAATTCTGAATACAACTCAAGACTATTAATTTAGTTGTTGCTTACATTTATCTTGTATGAATTCTTGGTTTAGTAGTAGTAAACTTCTGGACCTGTATTTCATTATTCTGATCTCAATTTTTGTGTCGTTCTTCATATCTGCAAGGGTCTTAATATTTTTGCTATAAACCGTTTCCTTGTCAGAGGACATAGTCACATGTGTTCATGTTAAGTGAGTAGTGTCGCTATGTTTATCAATGCAAAATGAGTCCGTAAACAGGAAAATACAGGCCGCGGATTGTTGAAGATCTGCATGAATCGTACGATAGTTCTATATCTTGTTGTAGATCATTAAACATTTACTAGTCCTTACCTCCTGTGCGGGAATGAACTCTGTCAGCATTAGTGCAATGTAATCATCTGTGTTCACTGTCATGCGATACTCATCCCTATCTCCAAAAAACCGTGGTCTGATTATATCATTTCATTCGATGGAACACTACACAGGCACTTTTGTTGGCTGAAAAGGTGTAGCTCAGAAGCGCATATTCTAATTGGTGGATAATCTCAAGTAAGTGACGTCCTAAAAGAAAATTAAATCAAACAAGTCAAGCTCATTTATAATCCTTGAAATTATATCGCGAAAAAAAATTTAACTCGCTCTGCTTTATTGCGATCTGTATGTCTCGGCAAGATCTGAAAAACAGATGTAAAGAGAGAGAGAGAGTCAGCTCATCATGGAAGAACCTATGAAGTGATCTTTTTGAAATGCCAGTTCCTTGTGAATAAGAGTATATTGGATTTAGGAGATTTCTGTTTAATCTAAGAATTTTGGAAGTGTTTTATTTTATTTGTTTTGGGTTTATTTTATTTTGTATTTTTGGTTGAATTCCGTTTTTTTATTACGGCGGTAAGTAAAAAAAAATATTAAACCAAGTACCGCAATAATTTATAAAAAGAATATAATAAATGATAAATACACGAAAGAAGTTTTGTTTCATTTTCTTAGAATAGGATCCCATGTTTTCGCTTTTATATAAATTTCTTCTTTTAATAAAACTTAGAGACGAACTATTTTTAGTCGCGGAGGCCAGTAAATAACCAGTTAACATCAACACAACTTCAACGGCTAAATGGATGTTTTTTTTTCACTTCTCTCAACCCAGGCAGCCTACTGCGTTCCGATAGCCGTTCTTACCATGAGTAGTTAGGGGTGTCTCTTTCGGAAACTGTCCGTAATATGAGGAGGTTGTGGTTGGGTAGCAGAAACAACAGCAACAACAACAACAACAACAACAACAACAACAACAACAATAGCAACAATAACAACAATAGCAACAGCCGTACTTTACTTTTTGTCGAGGGGGGGCACGCTTCCAGCGGAAAACGCCGGTTAGCGGGTACTGCTAGTTTAATTATAATATTGAATATTAGTCTAACGGATATCAATATAGAAAACATGTAATTGAATAATAAAAGTAGTGGTGAATCTTAAAACGTGTGTCTGGTAATATAATGTAAAATGTAAGCGTATTATAATAACTGTCAACGTTGACTCAGGATATCAAATAGTTATAAATCTAGAAAAAAGAACACGCTCGCTTTGAAAAATATAAATTAAATAATAACTTTAAAACATAATGAATAGACAATAAAAAAATGAATTGTAATAACACTTACTGCGAAGTAAACAACTGAAACCCGTAGCATCGGAAGTAGAAAAATAGAAAAGAAAATAGAAGCGTGTGATAGACGGAAACTAACTGGCTAGTAATCACTACTGAATGCGAGTGATTACTGCATTGGAAGTGTATTACATCCAAAATTCCAGATAATGCCCGATAAAAACTTTATATATAAATATATATATATATATATATATATATATATATATATATATATATATATATATGGTGTTTTTTTATATTTGTTATTGTCAGCGATACTCTTTGAATGAATTCAATTATTAATACGAAAGTGCATTTTTACTAAATGCGAGTTGGGAATAGTTTTCCCTTCGACCAATTTGGTACCCTCAAAATGGGAAGCGTAATATATATTATTTTTTAAAATATAATTATCCACTGACACGTGTTTCGTCGTCTACTACTCATCAGATTCAGCCACTGCGATGAGTCGTAGAAGACGAAACACGTGTCAGTGGATAATTATATTTAAAAAATATATGTGTGTGTGTGTATGCGTGTGTGTCTGCGTGTGTGCGTTGTTAATAAATAAATAAACGCCATCTGTATTAATAAGAAAAGTCCCATTTCTGGGCTGGAAAACTTTGGAAATATTGTTTTTATAACTCGCTAGTGAAACTTAAATATGTTCAAATTATAATTTGATAAATATGTGTTGACATTAGGGGCGAAACAATTTTATTCAATGCCGTGATCAATAAAAGACGAAAAATTCCGTAAATGATTAAATACTTATGTCTATTTCTATTATGATGATATCTTTAAATATATATGTATATATATATATATATATATATATATATATATATATATATATATACATATATATATATATATATATATATATATATATATATATATATATATACTAGCAGTTCCGCCCGGCTTTGCTCGGGCCCTATATACTGTCCATAAGGTTATGTGCATATGTATATATTAAAAAGTGTGAATATGTAAAGTAACGTATTTCTGTATAATAGTCTTCCTTAATTACCATAGAGAAAAGGCAGACAGACATTTACACTTTTATAGATGTAGATAAATAGATAGATAGATTGGATGCAATACATAATAATGATTAAAAAAAAAAGACTCATACGCCACCATTGAGAATCGAAACCAAAACGTTCAGCTCACGATTTATTTGGCCTCTGCCATAAATGACTGGGCTATGAAAACATGTTTACTGCAAGGCTAAAAATTAAAACATGAACCAATATTAACTACATTATGCATTCGTAATGGCGGCATTCGACCTTCACCTGGCAAATTTCATTTTTTTTTATTTTTACACTTTTGCACGGATTTTTCCAGGCTAAAACCCAAATATAAAGTTTTGCATGGATTAAAACACCTTATATATGAAATTTTATGTTCGTAGGCCAAAAACTCTAGGAGGAGTTTGGTAGGCAAAATCTGTGCAACAAAAATATATACGTATATATAAATATATATGGGGACAATTTTGTGTTTCCTGTAAACGTTTTACGAAATATTACGCAAGTATAAATCATGTAGAATATCTGCATGAATATAATTACACGTAATAGTTAAATAAAGATGATCACCCCATAAGAAAACCGAAAAAAAACTAATAGGAAATTAATTAAAATGAATGTTTAAAAGAATATGCAAATTAGCTAGATCTTTTGCAGATGGATGCAATTCCACAACCCATATATAAGAAAATTGTATTTTCTTTTTAAATAAGTAGAAAAGGGGGTTTTAATATGAATATCAATACACCCAAAAGAAAAACGAATGTATAGATAGATAGATTGATTTATGAAGACCAATTGCATGAAGTAAAACTAATATACTTTCAAAACTGCTCAATACAAGTGTAGTATATATATATATGTATATATATACATATATTAGTTAAGAAAGATATATATATATATATATATATATATAATTGTTAAAATAGAATTATCCACTGACACGTGTTTCGTCGTCCACGACTCATCAGAGTGGCTGAATCTAGCCAGATTCGAAAGCTGCACCTCGTGATAAGAAGCCTAAACCTCTACCACGGTGCTAACCTCGCCGGACTATTAAATGTATCACTTTTACGTAGATGTTTTTATTTGTTTTTGTTAGCGGTACTTTCTTGAATGAATTCAAGTATTTATACGAAAGTGCATTTTTACCAAAATGCTTGTTGGGAATAATTTTCCCATTGACCAATCTGGTACCCCCTTTTAATAGGGAGCGACATATATATGATTTTTAAAATAATATATATATATATATATATATATATATATATATATATATATATATATATACATATATATATATTAGTTAAGAAAGAAAGGTTAACTTTCTCAGCGAGGGCTGAATTTATTATTCTCGTATAAGTATTTATTTCAAATTCGTTCAACTGAGTCAAAGAGCAAAGTGTCACACCTAAAAGTGATCAGATACTAATTTACCGTCGTCTATAAAATGTTACAACTCGTCTACTGAGAGGCGTCTACCTCTCAAAGGGTTGGGTACATGTTAAGCCTAATGGCATATAAGGACGTTGCTTCAGGCAACGACCTTCTGTATTTAGGAATTTTATAAAAGCCACGGCTTTCAAATACACTAATGTGTCCTCAAAAGGTGACAAATAACTGGCTCTTATGTGAATGCCCTACAGCGTCAATTAATACATTTGTTCAACTGTCATTTACTATTAAGAATCGGAACAATTTAAGTTTGTAGTCAACGAGAACACAATGGTACAAAGTAAGTGCAGATAGAACTGCATTTTACGGTTTAAAAAGTCATTTCGATAAGTAAGTTGTTTTATTTTTCTTATACTGAAGTAGAAACGGTTTATAATATTATCTGGCCATGTTCTAATATGTGAACATATTTAAGTATAAGATAATTCAATCGTCAGTTAGAAAATATCTCGTCGAGGAATAATATATGTCGCCGTCTTTTCTGAGTGTATTTGATTCATATTGCATGAAAATTTTTATGAATCTAAAACTATTCATGTGATTAGACTACATAGTGATAATTGTTATCAAAGAGCGTCAGATAAATTCATCAAATCTTGAAAACTGGAAAAGAAAATTCACCCTAATATATAGACATTGATATCTGAGTAAATGTATATCTATCTATATATCTATAAAAGTGAACGTGTCTGTGTGTCTGTGTACATTTCTCTACGCAATAACTTTGTCAATTTTTAGTGTACAGACTCGAAATTTGATATACAGGGTACTGAGATTGTGGAAAATCGATGTGATCGGTTTTCGGCCATGAATTTGGCTGTTATAGAGTCAAAGTTCAACGATTTGACCTTTGAGAATTCTACCAAACTACTCCGACAATTTTGGGTCTAAACACTTGACATTTTAGATATAAGTTACTTGGACATGGATCTAACTTAATAACTTGATTTGAGCCCAAAAACATCCATGTTCAGGGATCATAATAGGGGTTAAAGTTTTAAAAAATTGACCTTTGCGGTTTCTACGAAATTACTTAGAAAATTTCTGGTCTAAACCTTTGAAATTTGACATAAAGGGTATTCAGAGATAGAACAAGCTTTTTAATCGGTTTGGGTCGAAAATTTTTAGTTACCAATATATAAATGTATGTGTGTATGTATTTTTGCATGTCTGCCTAAAACTTTCGACAGAGGCGACAGATTTAACAAAGATCAGCACCGTTTTGAAGTTTGACCTTTCAGACGACAAATATCGAAAAATTGGCAAAAAACATTTATATCGTCACCTTCAACTTGACACTTTTCTACAGGGGTGTCGCTTTTTTCGCCGATATTTGTGAAAGTCACCTCTCCTTTCGATTGTCTAACCTTAATTTAAACATAATTCACTTTCGATTTGGCGGTGGTCGTATCAGCAAAGACGTCATGTTTTCCCCGTTCTTTTCCTCTTTCGCGCTACGGGTTCGAGCCTGCCTTTCTACTACCACTTTTTTTTTTTGCTCAACATACACCTACAAACACCTCGGCAACGCCGGGTTGAAATATTAGTATAAAAATAGGTGCAACTATACTGGCTAAAATACGGGTCAGATGGAGAGTTTCTACGACGAACGGAACCGAAGTTATAGCAAAAGTGATACTTTCAACTTTCGACGAGCATCAAATTTTGAAAAATCAAATGGCGAAATCATCTCAAAATATAGTCATCAAAATATAGACATCGATTTAATTTCTTAATATTCGAGTTTAAACAAATCAATAATGTTTGAGACGACATAAACTCCATTACAGGCTATGTAGATAATCTGGTCGATGGACAGAAGCGAAACGTTCATAAAAGTTTTACTTTCAACTTTTCCCATGCATTGAGTTTTGCCTTTTACCTTACCTATTTATTACAAAAGTAAATCAGTCAATGTTAGACGATGACATTTGATCAATTTTGGTGACAGTCTGTGCAGCAACATAGACACTAGATTGTAAAAAAACAAACATAGGAAAATAATCAAAAACATAATTCCCCATGTGTGTGGGGTGAGGTCATACTACTTAAAAATATTACAGTTTGTACAAATTACTCAGGAAATGTGTTTTCTGCTTTCGTATAAATAGTTATTATTCGGGATGTAAGATGTCTTTATATCACGATACTGCATGGATGTTTAGACATTCCGAATTATTATATCCTATAAGCTTGAAGATTCTGCTGTGCATTGGGTTTCCTGATATTTTCCGAGTCAGAATTGTTTCTAGAAAAAAACATTAAGTACTTGCTAAATGAACCACGTGAAGGTTGTTTACATCCTAGGCGAAAGTGACTTTGTGGAACGAACTGAATTCAAACTCGAAACACGCAGGTCGTCGTTAACCCCTGAACCAAACAATTAATCACGTGTAATACCAAGTGAAATTCCCTGTAATCTGATTGGCTATAAATCTCCCTACATTCCAAATAAAAGTATACAAGTATAAACTCTCTGTGTCCATTTATTATAGGTCAATATATATATATATTTTTTTAATTTTGAAATTGCTAGGAAACGCAGAGTGCAATTTGGTGCACTGAAAGAGCATAAAAAGGTGCCTTGTTTCCCTGATTTTTCTGAGATTTGAACAAATATTTTGACAGTTATGCTTATTTTTCTATTTTCTGGTAATTTTAAATGGGTATCACTTTATTGCAGGTTTTTCAGAATGCTTAGAAAGGATCGATTACAGCTAGTAAAATGGAATGTGTTATGCTCTTTCAGTTTACCAAATTTTACTTCTCTGCGTTTCATAGCAATTTCAAAATTTAAAAAAATATTGGCCTGCAATAAAGCTATGCACAGGGTTTTTACTCATTGAGGTCGATTTTTGTTATTTAAATCTAATTCAGTTAATTCATTATGCAATACAAGCTGATAACTGGATAGCGGTTTCTTATGGAAACATCTCATTAAATCAATAAAAGTTGCTTTAGAGATATGGTTATTTACTCTTT
>NC_136497.1:86770469-86845469 GCF_053919585.1 Euprymna scolopes | reverse complement strand
ATATATATATATATATATAATCCCTTATACCTTTTTTAAAAGATGGAATTTTACGATCGTGGAAGACAAGATGCAATTAATATATATGTATATATATATATATATATATATATATATATATATATAAATATATATATATATATATGAATTGAAATGTATAAAAAAGAATACGAAAAGTATAAAAGCTTATAAATTTTCTTTATTCGTTTTCAATTGATGACGTGCAGGAATACAAATAATATTATGAAAAAAAAAAATTAAAAGACTTTTTTTACAGGTACATAATTTTCGACCGATCCTTCAGTCTTCATCGGTGTAGTGAAAGTATGAGCATGCACGGGGAAAAGGAAATGGAAAAGGAAGGAAGGAATAAAGAGAAGGAGGAGGAGGAGGAGGAGGAAAAGGAGGTATAGCCAATGAGAAGGTTCCACGTCAGTTTTAAATATATACAGCTAAAAGTACGCACATACACACATTCACACAGTACATATATACATATAAACGAAAATTAAAAATTCAACTGTAAATAAAAATGAGAAATGCGCCTTCAACTATCCAATCTTTTGAATTCTAACGATGTTAAGATAGGAGAGAACAAGAATTCAAACGATATAAGACGTCATGAGGAGAAATGATATGATGCTCATTTGTAAATCAACGGGTATTTCTCGTTCGAAAAAAAAACGAAAACGTCGTTTCTAAATTCAACCGTTTTAAGACAGAAACGAAACGCTACTTTTTAGTAATTTATATATTAATATGTACATACACATATGTATACAGACAAATATTCACATGTACAAATATACACATATATATATATGCATATATGCATATATAAATGTATGCATATATACGCATACACATATACTAACAAATATACGTGCACATACATGAATGCTTGCGCATATATTTACACGTAGAGACAGCTATATATATATATATACACAAGTTTACATAAGCGAATGTAGAGAGAGAGGAAGAGGGGAAGAGGGGGATGGGAAAAGTAGTATAGGTGTACGAGAAATACATACATATATATATATATATATATACGGTAATATGAAGAAAATTAACACTTACAGAAAATGTGTTTTGAAAAAAACACACACATACATGCACACACATACGCATATATCCACATGTACATACATATACATATATATATACATATACACACACATACATATATATACACATATACTTACGTGTATATACTCTTTCAGGTACATATACACATACACTCGCATAAATACATACAAATATGCGTACATAATACGCACACACATACACATGGCATGTGTATGAGAGTATAAAAAAAGAAAAAAATTATGGAAAATGTGAAGATTTCGGAAAGAGTTAAAAAAATAAAAAAGGTTTACTCCATCTCACCGTGCATTTTAGTCCTAAGGAAATGTTTATAGAATATATTTGTAGTTATAAAAATTGTAGTCACTGAGTAGTCCTAGGTGTTTGTTAAGGCCTGAAGTGTGCGTATTGAGTTTTAGAATTAATTTTTTTTCATATTTTCGTCTCTGGTGTTGCGTAATAAAATTGGATGCTATGAGGATGTATCTGATGTTGTCTATTGTGTTGTTAGGTAAATTATAGTGGATAGCTACTGGATGCTGTGTAGATTTATCTCTAACGGTATGTTTGTGGTTATTAAGGCGTAGGCGGAACTCCAGGCCTGTTTCCCCCACGTAATTGCATTTTGTGCAGTATAACAAATATATTACATTTGAGCGAATGAAATTTAGAGGGCGAAGTTTGAGATGGATGTTGGTGCCTGGAGGGGTGAATGTGCTGTTGGTGTTAATATGTGTACATATATATATATATATATATATATATATATATATATATATATATATATATATATATATATATATATATATATACATATATTATCATTTTGTTCGAGCTGGATTTTATATATTTGCCCGCTGTTTTATACATTCCAATCTAGTAACTATTTAAAAGTCTCTAATCAGCATTTTCAGTGCAAATGTGCGTATCTCTCTTGCGCTTGCTACCCTAGGTAGTTCTTTTATCCTTTTTATTAATACACGTACTTCTATAATTTCGTGAACGGCAGTGATTTTCCTAAGGTTCCGTCTGCTTTTCATGTAGCATATGAGATTTTTTTCAGCATTTTCCTCACGGCTTCTATTTAAATCAGCATCAGTGTCGACACTAATCTTTATTAAGGCTGTTTCTTTCTCCTGTCTAATAGCATTATGTCGAGTTCATTACCTTTATTTTTTAAATATGTATTGTGTAAAACACGTCTTTTTGTAATGCAATGCGCTTGTGTTCTCCACCTTTGTACTTACGAATCAACTGAATAAAAGAAAATCGAATTTGAAACGGTTTTTTTTATGAAATTAATAAAGAACTAATATGTTCATTAGATTATAATAATTGCTGTTTTATGAAAAAGTATAATTATGTCAATGTGTTAAATTAATGCTCAGCAGTTCAATTTGATTTGTGCGTATCATATAGCATTTGTTTTAGTATTTAGTGGTAAAGAAATTTCTGTTTTTCTCTCTTTTAATATTTCTGTTTTTCTCACTTTTAATGCATCACCATGCAGATTAACAGCTTGACCTCTGAAATCCAACTGAAGACCGCTCAGTTTCAATGCAATAAAACCTACGACATTATCTTTTCCGATCTACATTGGATCGCTTCCTTTATTATTCCATTGCTGTATGAAAAGCTGAAAAGGCGGCGTGTGTCGTAGGACATAAAACTGATCCAATATTCGCATCGAAGCAACACCACGTTGTTCGGGGCACTTTCACTTAAAAGCGAAATGATTTGGAATGTGCGCAGAGACGAGACAGACCTTAGAATAACGACTGAGCTGCCAAAGGCGAGTGAAGCGTTCTAAATGATAGCATGATATTGAAAGCCATAAAACATAATAGACAAAAAGTCTGTGATTCAATACATGTGGGAGGGCACATAAAAAATGTGCGTTGCATTTCGAAAACAATGATGGAAACGCCATTGAACGTTAAAAATTTATGTATCAACCAAAAGGGAATGCCGTATAACATGGCATGTGAAAGCATCAAAAGGATAGCATGTAAAAGTATACACATATCTACACATATAGCATGTAAAAGTATACACATATCTACACATATGCATATCGTATAAAGATGCAAGAATTATAATGCATATCTATTTATACACATACACTATATATAGAGACACGAAAAGAGATGGATACAAACATACACCCTCTTTCATGCACTCATATATATATATATATATATATATATATATATATATATATATATATATATATATATATATATATATATATATATATATATATATATATGGGGGCGCGTAAATGCTGATTTGCAAGCATTCATTGTTCATAGAACAGGAATCAAAAGATAAAATGCATTATTTCTTTATTTCTAGAAGTTTAAAAATTTAGGCTTCTTTTCATTGGAAAAGGTTAGCAAAGACAGTTACGTTTTCTTTTTTTTTGTTGTTGTTTTACGGCATATCAACCCTTTCCGGGTTATTTAATGCCGATTCCGATGTTTTTGAAGAAAATATTTTTAATAGCATATATATTTTTCAATTAAAATGGATATTAAGGGTGGCTCCACACTCCCCAAACCCCGCAAGCTGGGGCTTCACCATCGGATATAGTTTAAGTTCGTATCCAGGACCAAAGACAGTTTATATAACATTGCTGGTTTGCGCAACAATCGAAAACTTCAGAGTTCTTACGATGGGAATGTCGGAAATATTATATAGAAATATATACAGATACCAATGAAAGGCTTTTCAAAATGATGTCCAAGTTAGAAGATGCAGCTGAGTAAAAAAAAAAAAATCCACTCAAAGAAACTGACTGAAAATCGGTAAAATTACTTAGTATAATTATATCGCGTTAGTATATATCTATTGTTCCATTTGGGTATCAAATATAATTATTGTGTGTTTAAGGCGGTGTGTTAACATGTGCTTAATCTTGGTAATGAAATGTAGAATTGCTTAAGCTCATAAATTTTACGGTAAAAAAGTACTTAATTTGTTGTTTATGTTGTGAAGTGCTGTTCATCACAGGAAGTCCTTCCAATCCCCGAGGTAAATGAGAATATATTTTGGGTGAGAAGAAGCGGAATGGGAGAGACAAAAGGGGATTAAAGCAATTGTATGTATTTTGAATGCGAACAGTTTTGATAAAAGAAATATAACTGAAATGAGGTATATATAAGGAGGGACAGAAACGCTCACGCACCGGCTAAAGTATTGGAATGCAGGAAAGAGGGATGGTATGGGGAAAATGAGGAATTTGCACTAATTGAACATGAGCGATCAAATTATCGTTAAAACAAGCATTATCTTTAATATACAGAAGCGTTTATAGCACTTATGGACAAAGACATGTAGACTATACGCGAAAATATATGCATATATATACATATATATATATATATATATTACCTTGTAAAACAAGGGGCGTGCAATAAGTAATGCCCCTGGCCCACTTCCCATAGCAATAAAGCAACGAAACTTGGCACAGTTATTAGTCTTTCTCAACATGGGAACCACACAAACTTAGGCTTTCCCCCCATCGTCTGATGCAGCTCTGGAGACCGTTTTTGCAAAACACCCAGGTTGGTCCTTCAGCCACGACGTGACTTCAGAAATCAAGGCTGCATCATCTGGGAAACGCTTTCCTTTCAAAAACAACTTCATGGCTGGGAAGAGGTGAAAGTCAGAGGGTGACAAAGTCAGGAGAGTAGGGAAGATGGAGGATAATTTAATAACCACACGACCATGCTTCTGATCTGGCAACATGCGAGTTGTGGACCTGAGCGTTGTCCTGCAGGAGGAGCGTACCTTTGCTGATCATGCCCCGCCTCTTTATTTTGATAGCTTCCCTTAATTTACTCAAAAGAGAAGCATAATAGGCTCCTGTAATTGTGGTACCCTTTGCCAGGAAATATGTCATCACTACTCTGTTCTGGACCCAGAAGACTGTGAGCATGAGCTTGACAGCGGAGGGCTGCACCCTTGCTTTCTTTAGAGGTAGTGAGTCCAAGTGCTTCAACTGCATTGACTGGGCTTTGGTCTATTGATCATAGTGATGGACCCAGGTTTCATCCTGTGTAATCAATATTTTGAAAAACTTTTACTGATCTTCTTCGCAAATCTCCAAATTAATCCTCGAGCACTCAACGCGTTCTCGCTTCTTGAATGGTGTGACCAACCTATGAATCCATCGGGCAGACACCTTATGCATATGCAAATTGTCATGAATGATAGTTTCCACCGACCCTGTACTAATCTTAACATCTTGGGCTATTTGGCGAATAGTAATGCGCCGATCTTCCAAAATGGCAGCCTCAACTTGACGGACAGATGCCTCATCAATGACAAAATTGGTGGGGCGACCAGGTCTCGGAGCTGTTTCCACATACTTCCGGCCATGTTTAAATTCACGATGCCAGCGTTTTACAAGGTCATATGATGGGGAATTATTATCATAAGTTTCTTTCATTTCATCAAAAGTCTCCTGTGGTGTGCGTCCTTTCAAATAAAAAAACGGATCACTGCTCGACATTCAACAGGCTCCATTTCACACCTGACTCAGTTCAAACACCTGTAAAACAGAAATCATAATTAGTTCAGAGCTATAATTTGTCACATACCCCGTGGAGATATAAATCATTGTACATGCAAAATTTCAGTTAGATCAGACACTGGAAGTTGGTCAAGGGCATTACTTATTGCACCCCTCTCGTATATATTTCAGTAGCGAATCTAGCCTATTATTGCTACTCGTGCCTCCCACTGCCGTCTGACAACTTCAGTTCCAAACCCATGGTTTGTGGACCCAGAGTAAGTCATTATAGTTCCTATTGCGTGACTCTCCATTGTATAGCATTGATTGACTAAGGTACCTTGCCAGTATCAGTCCATGATTGTCCTGATTTAGGCGTGAAAAGCAAGCAAGGCCAACAATAGAGTTTTTTTTTCTCAGATTTACTCGCACATAACCAGTCAATGTCATTAAACAATTTGGATTGGAACGAACGAGTTCTAACCTTATTCACTAATGAAGGAGTTGGGCGCGCAACTTTGATAATTTCTCGCTTCTCGGCTACATTTCTTTGGCCAAACGATCTATTTTTTAATCCATTTTGAATAACATTGACCGAGTTATTGGTCGTGCTTGGCACGAGATGCACTAGTCCCATCTCCGCCCCTGATATATATATATATACATACATTTATATTCCAGGTAAAGAGATATAAAAAAACGAAGAGTAATTGCATTTCAACAAAGGTCGTCGATAGTACTCAATCAAAGAGAACAAATTATATTTTATATTTATTTTTTTTTCGTGTAAATACAGCCATATCTTGCTACGATGTGCAGATCGTTTCGATCATAATAGACCTCATCAGGCAAGGAAAATTAAAATTCAAAAATTCAAAAATGGTTTAAAACCATTTTTTAATTTACAGGAGATATACTTTGCCATGACTGGTGTAGAGCGAGGTAAAAAGATCTTAAAGTAATATGAAACATATAGAGTCAATGCCAGTCTGACTCAAGAATCTATTTTTTGTCCAAAACATTATATCGTCACCATAATGGCCTTTCTGATTATATTTAGCATTTTTTGTTAAGACAAAACAGAACAGTTTTCTTTTACAACATCTCCATTAGGATATGGCTGGTCCTCTCTTTCCAACTGCAGAAGAGCATATACGTGTTTTATCTTTGTCCTACTTTATTGTACTAAGGAATGTAAAATTTAATTTTATTTTAATAATTTTTTCTCATATTGTTTCTACGTAGGTGCTATTTATTTTACAAGAATATTTGATAGTTTTTTTTAATAGAAATCACCACTCATCAAGGCATAGAGTCCACTCGAGGATAAGGGTTAACACTGTACAGTAGTCAATTGGATGATATAGTAATCTGTAGTAATGGAAATTCGGTAAATTTGTTAACTTAAGTGGAACGGCTCATCGAGAACTTGTTTACGTTGGACTTGAAAACAATCAGATTGTAGTCAGCTGGAAAGCAGGAAAACGGAAGACAGTTCTACAGGCATTCACTTCTCAGAAAGAAGCTTTGTTCTACTCTAACGGTTATTTAGTTGAGCTATTCCAGACGGTTATCATCAGAACTATATCGTTATAATCCAAGGATTTCTAATGTTGGCATTGCTTTTTTTTAATATTTTTCAAGTCAGAAGTCTTTCTAGAAAGGCATCTGAGATTACGATATTAATCACCTGAAGGTTGCCAATGCCAATATCGTAAGTGAAAATGCTGTCAGTCCGTGTCATTAACAACGAGATAACTGCCATTTCAAAGGCGAGTGATAACAAAGTAGAAAATTAATGTTAAGATAGACACAGATTTTATTTATTATTTTTTTATTATTGTTTTTTTGTTTGTTTTTAAATAAAGGAAGTTTTAATTATTACTCAACTAATTTGCAATATCTTATATTATAGGGATTGTGCTGGCAATCAATATCTAATTACACCCCATCGCCGCAATGGTGCTTCACTGTGACTTATAAGCTTATGGATGATGCTCTGACTTAGTCGTAGCACTTTTGTCCTATCCACATAAATACCTCAACCTAACTGACGACCTCTCCAAATCGAATCCTTTAACCGTAGATGTGCCTAAATACCGGAAATCGCTCTACGTTAATATTTTCTAACTTTGAACTGTCAGACTTGGGAATTTCATCCCAGTTTCTATTTTCGCTGTTAGTACTAATATGCAGAAATGTAAATGTAGTTTGAATAGACACGTCTGTGCTTAACTTCCTACACAACGCACATTGGGCGCATGCATTTAAATAGTGGTCTCTTACATACAAGTAGTAATATGCCTTTTAAGGGGTGAATATGGATAACAATTTGGAGTTAAATGTATGTTTCTTTTTAATTTTTCATATATTTAATTTGGGATATGTCATTATATTAATGTAATTGATGAAATGTATAACGGACATTTTCAAATGCTGGAAGAACATCGTAATATAATTAAGTTATGCTATTCTTGTGGTAACTGTATTGTCACCATAAAGACGTCGACATAGACAAAATTGGAAGCGTGAAACTCATTAAACACTTATCAAGGAGACAAAACATGAAAGATGATAGCCGCTTAGAATGGAGTATTTATCATCTGTTGTCGGTGACTTTTTTTATTATTTCAGCATAGTTTATTAAACGCCGATAATGAAATAAAGGTACTTTACTTAAACTTGTAATGAACGTTTAACATTTAGTATTTGATGTCAACCTACCAAATCTTACACTTATCCAATACTATGGGATGAATATAATGTAATAAATAGACGCACTCCTCAGTAAAATATACGAAATGTTTTATGCATTGAATTTATCTAAAGCTATATTAAAAATAAAATAATTAGAAAATTACTTCTAATAAATATTCGATGTTTACTGTAAGCTTAGTA
Source organism: Euprymna scolopes (assembly GCF_053919585.1). Lineage (NCBI taxonomy): Eukaryota > Metazoa > Mollusca > Cephalopoda > Sepiida > Sepiolidae > Euprymna > Euprymna scolopes. The sequence continues at coordinate 86,836,966 of NC_136497.1, read as the reverse complement.
AGTAGCTGTGAATCATTTAAAATTATTCTGAAGTCACATGTCTGAATGTTAGCAACTGTAATAGATTATTACTATAATTCGCACCCAAAGCGGTAGAGATTGATGAGGTAAAATTAGTCTATATAATATAAATAAATTACCTCACTGTAATGAGTGACAGTCGCAGTATCTGTTAATTAGAAGATAACATCTCTGTCGACGTTATCTTATTAGGACGAACATAAAGTATATAAATTAATATATAGCCTTTACGAAATAACAAAATAATTTAACAGAATTGAAAGTACTCTTATTTTATCATAACGCGAACTAGGTTATGGTTAAAAAAAAGAGGAACAATTTTCTGTGATGAAATAATGGCTTTCCCTTATTAGGAACGTTTCCTTTCGAAGTGAGAATCCTTATTATTTATGCTCTGTTAAAGATCAAATAGCTAACTACAAGTATTTCTTCTCGATCAGTTTGTATTTGGACGCTTCGTTGTGGCTAGTATCGGTTATCTTTTGGTTGGCTGTTGGTTGTTTTTGTTTTATGGCATATCAACCCTTTTCAGGTTATTTAATACCGAATCCAGTTAATTTGAAGAAAAATTTTTTTAATAGAATATATTTGTTTTTTTTTAAGTCGGTTTCAATTTAACCCATAATTGGGACTCTAATAGGTACTAACACTCCGGGTGAGAGTGGACCTGAAAGCAATGGCAATTAAAGTGTGGCTCAACACTCCCCAGAGCCCGCAAGCTGTGGCATCACCATCGGATATATTTTAAGGTCATATCCAGGATCCGGTTATCTCCTGATTTGCAATATTCTTAGTGGAGCATATAAAGAATTACTTCTGCTACTGTTAATAGCAAAGGTCTCTGCTGTCGATGAAGAGAGGAAACTAGAATACTGTTGAAGACAGCTAGATCAATCCTTGTCTATATTGTCTTTTAAATGACGAAAATATTAGGTAAACTGCGGGAATATTGACTGTTGCCATTCTGTGTATTTGTTTAACTCTAAATATCGTACGTGACTTAAATAGAATTTTTTCCATGAAACTGTTTCTACTAGGCGAAAGCCTCCGTTTACTTTATATACAAAACGAATGCATATTTTGTGCGTATGTGTATTAGCACATAAGTGCTTAATGTATATTATCTAAACGATTACCTACATGCGTATACGAGTTATGGCGACAGAACATATATGCATGGATTCTTTTCTGCGTGTTCTCCTTTCCATAAACAGGATATTAATGCAGGAAAATATAAATCCGCTCGGAAAGCGAAATATTGCCAAAAGCAGTTATAAAATGGAGCGAAAATTGATATTCTGACACGTAGGAAGATAAAACAAAAATACACATCCAGAAGAACTACGTTAATATGGTTCGGTATAAAATAGGCTTTTATAAATATGAACCGCCTTTAAGCTTGTATATATACAATTATTTTTTGTAATGTTTGTAGGCAACAGATTTTCGTGCCAATCGTTTGGATTGTAATTAATTTTTTAATGCAATTATTATACTTATTACCAAACATTTCACATGATAGCGTCAATGCTTAGTGTTTGGTTTATTCGGACTACGTTTCCGTTGCTGACCCTCTCTCCCGACTTTCTTCAGGAGTGGCTTGTCAGACTCAAGAATCTTTATGCTGAACTCAGAAATCAATTCCGTTCTTAAAAATTGAACTTTTTCATTTCATTGACGAATGTAACTTCTCTCGTTTATCCAGCCATAGCCGATAAGAAAATGGAAGTAATTCCTAATTATTTACTTTGTCTCTCTAGTACTAAAGACATATTCTTCATCCCACAAAAGATAGTCAATTACAACTAATTATTACTTACGATTTTATGCGTTCCGCCACAAATCCTGATGATACAGATTACCAATTCTCATCTCAACACAGCCCGAAACATTATAATAATTCATGATTGTGTTAATTTGAAATTTGGTGAGATTATTGAGACACTGTCGTCATATTCTCAACGTTCTGGACCGTGTGACACTTGACTGTATTTAGGTGACTTTTTTCTAATTCTTCTGCTAAAACGCAGGTCAGTTTATATTGAATCGTAGAATTTGTACGCAATATCAGGCTGAAAACGACATTTAACAAGGGATGTTTTATTCTATTAACGATGATCAAATAAGAGGATTCTGCTATTCATAATCATTACCTATTGTTTATAATCACGAATGAAACTTTAATCGCTAGAAAACAGTCACTTACTAAAATTAGCTAACCAACGCCTAATCCTCTATGAATCCATGTGGATCATTATTATATGAATTTTTCGGGTTCATATTATTCCATGCGTTTATTTCGACTGAATACGATAGAACTATTATATAAATTTACCCTTCATTAAAATCAGGATGTCTTTAAGACAACGATGGAATCATTGGTGGGTTGGAATCCATCCATATAACACGTATCGTTGGCTACTTTTTTACATTAACGTGGCTTTTGTTGTTCCTTTCATAAAGTGGTTTCGTTTAAGCTGTTTTCATTAAAAAAAAAATCTCCTACTTCAGTCACGTAAAATATTTAGAATTAAACGAATACACAGAATGCCAATTCTCAATATTCAGGCGGATTACTTTATATTTTTCTCAATTTAAAAAGATAATATATATAAGATTTTCTCTTAGTATCCTCAATAGTATTAGTTCTCGTTTTTTATCTTTGTCGTCAGCAAAGACGTTCGCTCTTAGCAGTAGCAGTAGTAATCCATTATATGATTCACTGAAAATATTACAAATCAAGAGATAACCGACACCAGACACAACGAGCCGTCCAAATATTAATTAATCGAGAAACAACTTTTGTATGTAGCTATTTTAGACTATTAACAGAGCCTAGTTTGCATAATAACGATCCTACCTTCGAAATGAAACGGGTTTTGTTTCGTACTAAAAATAGCAATAATTGAACACATACAGGAATATGCCATGGACTTTGGGCACAACAAATGCTTATTCATCAGCGTTATATTCTTAAATTTCCGTTAATTTAGATTGAGAAAAATACTTATCTATCCAGCGTTCCTTTTTTTTTTAATTTAACGCTACTACCATTTCAGTCAATTATTAAGAAACATTCATTGAAGATAAGTCTTTGAAACTTTGAAGACAAAATTAACATGGAATATAACACATCCATTAATCAACTAACGGACTATAAAGAAACCACTCCGGAAACGCTTCTATTTAGTTATTCAATATTTTTCTAAATATAATTATTTACATTCGATTGCGTCATATGTTATCGCAAGGCGTAAATATTATTCCGTAAATCAGTATATTAAATCGTTTTAACATCACTTATACAATATTATTGCTCCTATTTTATAGTCAAATGCAATTCTTATTTTATCATTCTAAATATTTAGCCCTCTAACCAGCATTTATACAACAGTTCCATTTTTTCCAAATACATTATATAATCAATTGTCTTTAAAAGAATTCACATAAACATTCATTTACATTAAATATAATTGAAATATTTCTAATATTATATAATTGTAAATATCTCTAATATGCGCATTATTTTGAATCATCTTGAGTGTGATTTTCACGCCGTTTTTGTCGATGTAAGCTTCGACCTTCTTCAGGTGTATTTTGTCGAACTCGAGAATGCTACTGTCGAACTCGCGAACTGAGACGGACATTCGAGCGGAACACTTTATTTACTACATAGGGGTAGCGTGCTCTTGTTCTGTCAGCCATGACTGGATAGAGGTCTTAAGTAATTCGCAATTGTATTATTCGGTCGCCCACACTGAGGAGTGATTTTTTTCACAATTCACGATTAATAAAAATCTGGAAAATGGAATACATAACTTTTACTAACAAGAATACAGGAACAAATATAAATAAATAGAAACAGATATACACACACACAAACACACACACACACACACACATATATATATGTGTGTGTGTGTGTGTGTGTGCGGGTGTGTGCGTGTGTGTGTGTGTGTGTGTGTGTGTGTGTGTGTGTGTGTGTGTAAACACTCGATCTCCAAGGTGGAGAGGCTAATCTTAATATCGTTTAAAAAATCAACAACAAGATCTACGTAGTATATATATTTATATATATATATATATATATATATATATATATATATACATGCATCCACTACACTCGTGCACACACACACACACACACACACACATACACATATATATGTTCGTCAGTGTATATACAGAGAGATAATTCAATAAACCATATAGCTTTATTATTTAATGAAAACGTATAAATTAATATATATATTTATATATATATATTTATGTATATGTATATATATATATATTTATTAATATATATATATATATATTTATATATATATTAATATTTGTTCCTCTATGCGTGTTAGTAAAAGTTGTGTGTTCCATTTTCCAGAATTTGTATTCATCGTAAATTGTTGAGGGTAGGCCGAAAATAATACAAAGTCACTTGACAGGTCGATTTCTCCCTTTTCTGACTGGCATGTCAGATTTTATTTTCTGTAAGGCGAGTCGGCCATTACTGAAAAGTGCTTTTCTGTTCGCTGTGCAATCGACCGGCAAGAAAAGCGGCAAGAACAGCAACAACAACAATCGTTGAGTGAAGCACGTGACTTGATGGCTAACGATGAACAGGGCGATGAACGCTGAGCAGGCACATTTTTGAACGAAAAGAGACCGGAAGGGCAAAAAAGACATGAAAAAAATAATGACAGTTTCTCATAAACCAACTTTACAGTTACTGAATAGTGGCACACAGACACACTCATTTAGTCATTCTATCATATATCCATGCACACACAGACACACACGCACGCACAAACGCACAAACGCACACACACACACATTATACATATATATATATATATATATATATATATATATATATATATATATATATATATATATATATATATATATATATATATATATATATATATAACATGTGCCAACGCCAGGAGACATATTCTCCAGGAATTTATAATAAGTGAAAAAAGTAATTATCATCCGTCCATTCTCAAACCTTTCCACCAATAATGTCTACGTATCTTTTACTTCTTAGGTTTATCAGAATATCTGCTGGAGACTTCTATTCGGGATCACGGACTATGAAGATTACATCTCCAATCCTTTACAATTAGATTTAAGACATGTGTTTCTTTTGTAATACAATGCACTAGTTTCTAAATGCAAGAAAATCCGTTTAGAAAGTCATGTTGATTTTCACCTCTGCGTTCAACAAGGAAACTGAAATTTTAGAAACTTGTACGATCCAGCAAACTTCTATTTGCCAATTCTACTTGCGGCTCAGTTTGAGGTAGAGTTTTGAATTTAATGAATTTATAGAAAGTTTGAGTGTGCTCTGGTGAGCTACACCGAGTTTTCAATATTATAGAGTCTTCTCTAGGATAATTTTTTGCAGTCGTCAGCTGTTTCGTAACGTTAGATAAGGTTCATCTTCAAACTTCTATTGTGTTTTCTTGCAGATACCAACCATTGCCTTAATTTTAAGCATTTGAATTCATTCGTTTGAAATCGTCTGTGTTAGTTCACGATGTAAAAGTCGAGAAGTCACTATTGTTTTTTTCCTGACTACGTTTAGATATTTTCATTTTTTCTAGAACAGAAAAGTCTTAGGGCATAATAGTTCTGTTAGAAGTTTAACTTCTTAATAAAAATGCAAGTGACTAGTTATTCGCGGGAAAATATAGCATATGCCGTTTTTATTTTGGTAGTATCAACTTTTCGCAGTAGTAGGCAAACTTTTTTAGAGTCCGTCTATTTTTTCACAGTATAGTTTATATAGATCTCTAAGCTTTCTTAAATGTGAGGAGAAGATTGTATTAGTCTCTGGGAAATAGGGAAACTGTCAATTGCATTTAGATAAAAGCATTTTCATTCTCAGTATTTTTTACCTCTATTTGACAATGTTTGTAGTAATCATTCTTAAAACTTTGCTGTTTTTGATCGTTTTATTGCTGTCTTTCGTATTTCTCCTCTCATCCAAGGAATTTGTCTTCGTTTTCTGGTGTTTACATTCAAAGTTATGTTCTTGTTAACATATTTTTTTGTTATTCTGCTGTTGTTCTTCGCGTTTCTTTCTATTGTATCAATAAACGTTAGAGGTTTTGAAATTTGTTTTTAAATTTTAACTGCTGATCCATTTAGTATTTGACCAATTCAAGCACAGTAGACTTAGTCTTTTATGTTTTAAATGTGTCTTTATTAAATGTCACTATCATTCCTCTCCTGTTTAAATGTTAACACAGTGCCTAACTAAATGAAATCACTAACTCCTACTTTGATAGAGAAATAACTGAATTATCTTCAGCTGAGGGATGTTAAATAGGTGAAAGTTGTTGCATTTCTAAGAGTACCTTTCAATTATCCTGAATTTATCATAACTATTTATGCTAGTTGAAGGATTCACATATACCAATTGAATTTTACTTTAGAAAAATGAACTTTTTCTAAAGATTTATAATACCGAAATGTGGGATTTATTACCTCCAAGATTCAATTTTTGCTAAGTAACTTTGCCTTTTATTCTGGATGTTGGATTCACAAAATTGAATTTTGCCTTCAATGTTAGAATCTTTAACCAGTTTGCAACTTACAGACAACATTAATATATATTCCAAAGGCACAACGCAAATCCTTTTTATAATTTAATCTATTATCTCGAAAGATATGAGGAGAAAAGACTGATATTTAATATATTTATCATGTTGTCCTTTTCTATATTTCTTTAAATGATTTTAATCGTTTATATATGTTCAATGTATGCGCTAAAAAGCAGGAGTATGTCTATCTATAATAAACATGTTGCTAAAATATTCTTCTGAAAAAATTAGCCTTACATCGAACATCCAGGAAAGAATTTTAATTTTCGCGTATTCCTTGCTCAAATAATAAATTTTTGTTTTGTAAATTCTATATTTACTGAAAGTAAAATTAAATGTATTTCCCTGTATTTACAGATGCATATATAGTTTTGTGTTTGTGTTAATTTATGTATCCATAACGTGTGCGTTCTGATTTTTGTATAAGTATCAGTTTTTATTCATCCTTCTATTGTTTTTTATTATATTTTATCTTTACATTTCGTTGTAGCATCTTTTATTTTTTCCTTCTTCTAGTTGATTTTTGTTCAAGCTATCATGACTACACTGTTCCCTTTGCCTTTTTCCTATGTGCTTACACTGTGTGTAGTTTTCCCCATACATAAATTATACACACAGACACAGACACCCACACACGCACACACGCACACACACACACACACACACATATATATATATATATATATATATATATATATATATATATATACTCGGGTTTTTTTATATTCAAAAGTAATGGACTAATGAATTCAACGAGGTTGTTAGATAGTGCTCAATAAAAAGAGCTGATAATACTTGTTTATTGTTATATAAACATGCTCACATCCCGCTGCTACAAATAGCCACTTGTTTCAATCAAACAACAGATATCATCAGGCAGCGACTTGACTATTCAAAAGTTCAATGAATAAATAATTTATTCATTGAACTTTTGAATAGTCAAGTCGCTGCCTGATGATATCTGTTGTTTGATTGAAACAAGTGGCTATTTGTAGCAGCGGGATGTGAGCATGTTTATATAACAATAAACAAATATATATATATATATATATATATATATATATATATATATATATATATATATATATGCATGTGTGTGTGTTTTATACTATGTTAGTAAGTGTTTACACTTTTACATCATTGGTTTTTTTCTGGCTTATCTTTTCTAATTTAATGCTTTCTCTCTTTTCTTCCAAGCGTGTCTTTTTATTCTTGGTCCTTTTTGTCACTGAGTCCCTTGTTCTTGTCACCCTTTCTTATTCATTACTGTGCTCTCTTGCTGCCCCTTTCCATTTTCTACCCATTTTTCCTATTTTGTTATTTCTATTCTTAGTATATATTACCACAATTCATTTTTGCTGTCATATAAGTATTTTCTCATATCTTTCGTATCGTGATGATAGATTTTCTGAGTATATGATAAATGCCATGGAGTAATTCGCGCCACGTTGTTTTTTTTATATCTTAATATAAAATATCCAGTTTCCATAAACATTAAAAGGAATTTTATGAATTATTAATTTTTATGATATGTCTAAAATTTCCAGCCCTTTACTCCGTGTATTTGCAATATACACTTTAATATATATAGGCATACGGTGGCCCTAAGATACGTTTTTTCACATTACGATGTGGAATACAATGTTTCCCGACCCTTTGCTACTGTATTTGCCCCGCCTTGCGGTTTTTAAATAATGTTATTTTATTTTATACAGGTGTATTATATACTGCAATGTATTTTGTTAGTAATTTTTAATGCTGTATCCCGGTGTTCTTCTGTATTTCATCATTATGTGCACTAATTCTACTGAGGGGCCTATATATGCTAATATAACGAGTTTATTATCTACTTATAAAATTTTATTGAAGAGCTTACAAAACATGGTTCTTACCTCGAATTATTACAATCGGCCCACATTGTTTATGCAGGTGTTATTTTCTACGAGATGATTTACAAGGACCTTATATGGACAATTTATAAGGTTTAGGCTTTTTCTGTCTGTTTCTCCTCCAAACTCTTTTCTCCCTTACTTCTCATTTACGTATTTTTGTCTTACATCCTATAATATGTACTTCTGTCTTTTTAATAATCTTGTACCGTTATTTGGTTTTTACTTTCTTTTTAGTAGCCTCTACTACTTTAATTGCTGTTCCACCGAATATACCCTTATAATCTTTCTTATACTTTTTAAATATATTTTTTAATATTTTTAATATTTTTATATGTTTTCCCATTTCTAATCTAAATGTTATTTAGCCGGCCTTTTGTCTTCATATCTTTATTTGGCTATATTGCTTACTTTTCACCTCTTCTGATAAGAAGCGTTGAAGTTAGAAATGTCATGTTCTAAAAGAGTGAATCTTTCCTTTTCCTTTCTTCTGTCCTTGATTATCTGATGATATAATAAATAGATATGAAATAATGTATATATAATTAAGATATATGTAGCTTTTGTTCCCATCTTTTATTTCATACTAGCCTGGGTGCCCGGGGTTGCCCGGGTGTTTGGAGGTGTGTGTTGAGTAAAAAATTTAAAAAAAAATAAAATAAAGCAAAGCGGTAGTAAGCAGGCAGGTTCGAACCCTTACCGCGAAAGAGGAAAAGAATGTGAAAAAAATGTGATGTAATTGCTGTTGCACCCATCGCAAAACCGGAAGTGACGTAGGTTCAAATTAAGGCTAGTCAATCTAAAAGAGCGGTGACTTTCGAAAATATCGGTAAAAAAGCGAACCCTCCATGTAGAAAAGTGCCAAGTTAAAGGTGAAGGCAGTTATGTTTTAGCCATTTTTTCGATATTTGTCGTCCGAAGTGTCGGCTTCATAACGATATCGATCTCGTGAAGATCCATCGCCTATGCCGAAAATTTTAGGCATACATACACACATACGTATATACATACATACGTACATACGTATATACATACATACATTTAAAAAGACAGGTGAGATTTATATTATAGATATAGCTAGCTCCTCTTAACCGTATAAAGATTTTACTATTTTCATATATTTGCTTTTTAAACGATTATACTTTTATAAGGAAAATTTGATATTTATAGATATATCCAGAAAATTAGCCCATGTACACACTTTAACATAATACAATTATTTTTTAGATTGCGTATATGTTTTTAGTATGTAATTAAACAGTGTCCAATACCTAGGTAGAGATAAAAATTAAAATATTAATGTATTAAAATATATTTATGGCTAGAATACTACACATAGGAGTTCCAGTTACATTGGCCTGATGAGTTGATGGGATAACATGTAAACGCTCTCATGTAGTTTATTTTCCAGAAATATATTTTCATACTGTATATATATGTATATATATATATATATACATATATATAACTTTTATTACATTTACATTATATTTTCAAGTATACAAATTGTTTACGAATGTTTCATATATTTATATATAATGTGAATTTAACGGCGAATTATAATTACACACTCTCGAAATAAAAACTATTTGTAAAACATCATTCAAGTATTCATAAAAAATGTTTAAAAATATTCTAATTGAAACAGAAGATATAGTTAACTCTCGAACATGCATTTGCATTTTCCATGGTATCTAGTTAAGATGTTCAGGAATATAGATTGTGACACGTTTAATTGTTCACATCAATTGAAAATGCGTATAAGGAAGATAATACTAGCTCTAAAACTCTCAAAGTAGTTCTTTTCGAACAATATTTTTTTCTGAAGTATAAGGATTTTTAGACATGATGGATTTACCAGCAAATATACAAATTGCAATTGGCAACAGATGGCAAGTATTTATAATCCTCAGATTGTAGAGTTTTGTCCTTATATTATTGTCAAAATTCAGAGTAATAAGTTGTATTTATATAAGATTATTGATGCCAGTAGTTGGATTATATATTTAAATGGATTTCAAATTAATCAAAATGAAAATATTCAGAATAAATGACGCCGGTGGAACAATTTTTAAACATTATTTGAGACACTTAATAGTTGTACATTGCATTACGTATAAGGATGTTCGATTTGGATCACAAGCAGGTTATAATTCTACTGGGAAGAATATATTGTAAAAATGTGCGTCACAAGCACACTATAATTCCAAGGAAAAAGCGATATCGTAATTGTTAAGTTTGCAGGTTGAAACAAGTAACGTAGCAAGCAATACAAATGACGACTCAACAACAAAGGTAGATCAAATAAGAAGTGTATTAGGAAAAGGTATATTTACAGGATATTTATATAATGGTGTCAAATAAAAGAGTCTTTGCTGGAGAAACATATCTGCTCTCGGCGGCCTTTGGTGGCTTCTGGTGAACACACACTCAGACTAACTGAGTCTTCCTATTTATGTGTAATTACTATCCACATATGCAAATGAATGCGTGCCACCACAACGGTAATGACGTGAAAACAAAAACCGTTTGGGGAAGTTTGTGGCGGTAACGTTGCCGTTCAAAATATTACAAAAAATATTTTATAAAAATTGTTCTATGAATAAAAATATAAATAAATAAATATGAAATAATATGCGATACTAGATATCATTCTATAAAATACTTTTTGAACCACTACATATATAGGGTGATCCACATGTTTTTATAAATGTGTTTTGAAAGATACGACCGAACCTTTGATAAGTTTTACCTAGCAAACTGAGAACACCAAAAATTATTTTAGACATACTTATGATAACATTCTTAACAAGATCAGATAAAATCTATAGTAAGATGCTTGGAATTAGCATAAAAACAGAGATTTAATTTTGTGACACCTTATATTATTACATTTGCACGTACATAAATTGTATTTTTATTTTTAAATATTTAATATCTTATTTAATTTAAGCACATACTTCTAAAACACACTTGTGGTTATATATACTCAGATGCACTTAAAAACCTTAATATATCAATTAATCATTAATAAATAATGCTAAACATTTTTTAAAGTGCAAAAAAATATACATAACATAATATAATCCAAAGAAACTTTTGATTCAAGGATAATTTCACTGTGATACCTTATTTATAAAGTTTTAAAAATTGCACATTGAAAATTGATGACTCGCAAATTTAATCTCGTGTCTTTTTTTAAGTTTATAAACAACATTTTCTTTAAATATTTGATGCCTTGCAAAAATGCTTCTTCCAACTTCTATTACATTTTTTAAATTATACATTAAAACATGATGTAAAACGTAAAAAGTGAAACTAGAAACTCTATACCAGTTAATCGTTCTTTTGTCTTTCTTAATCTCTGGTTTAATTTTATGTCTCCATTTCTATCTGTGTTTTATTTCCCTATCTTAGATTTTATCTATATTTTATCCAAGATGTCAAACATTATATTATTCAATATAAGACTTACTAAGAGGGAAATTTTATTATAACACATACTTTCTACATTTAGAGTATTGAGTACATTTATATTCAGCACCTACCACGTTTTAAGTTACCTACTGCTGTATTGCACGCACTTGTTACAGCTAGGGAATTGAGCACTACCGAGTATCATAGCATATTAATAATTTATTGCAGTATTTGTTTCGGATTATTGGTCTGCTATAAAAAAATAATAACGGCGTCTGATTCTTTAAAACTTATCTTTTTCTTTATCGCTTATTATGCTGAAATTTATTTGTTTTAAGGCCAAATTTATCTACCACTTTCTATCAAAATATAATTCATAACAGAAAAACAATTTCCTAAGTCAGCAATGAAGTATCTAATCATAGAGCATCTTGAGCACTTCTGAAAGCACAAATCAAAAGTTTAGAGGCCTCCAGAGAATTACTAAAACTAAATATACAGCCTCACTTCCATACGAGAAATTGTATTTTCAATAAGCAGTGAAAAACATTAAAACTGAGAAGCGGCCAGAGCACTACTGAAAGCGTAAAATAAAAAATTAAAGAGGCATCTGGAGCACTAATAAAACAAAGTTTCTTATACCCACTAGGAAAGAAATTATTTTTTTTTGTGGGCAGTGAAAAAAATATAAAATCCTGGATGAAATCATTAATTAAAATAAAGGAGGTATCCAGTACTACTAAAATTATTTTACGTACATTTCTTTTTATTTTAAAATAATTGATAAGTTTTGTGATGCATTAAAATAACGATTTTGTCGTAAAGGATAACATTTGTTTGTGTTTTCATATGAGTAGAATCATATTTCTTATTTAAAGCTTGATTTTTTTGTTTTTCCATGTTTTCTTTCAGTCACGGTTAATATTTTGCTTTTTTTTATAAGTGCTTATAATGTGTAAATTTTAAAAGTTATATAGATTTTACGCAGTACGACATTTCATTTTCGGCACCGGCAGAATTCCAGACATTTTTTAAATACTATTAATACTCTATTAAAGTACTTTATGTCTTTTTTTTTTAATAAAACCAACCCAATCATATTACGTGATTTTGTTTGTACACCTATTTCTTTTTGTTACGGGTAAGATTTCGTTTGTTTTTCCTCATGGGTAGGATTCTGTACAAGTCCCTTATTTTTGTATTTCGAAAGAAAACTAATTTACATGAGCTTTTGTTGTATACAGTGTTCTTTCTTTCGCGTTTAAGATACTGCTTGGCTTTTTTATTATGCTTAACAGTTTCTACAATACGTTAATTCTCATTTTAAAATAAAACTACTCAAAGATGTTACGTGATTTTTTGTTGTATGGTTATGATAATGCTTATCTCAGGATATGGGTAAAATATTGTAGATTACCTTATTTTCTTATTTAGATTAACTTATCTTGCGTTAAGTAACAGTAATGTATTTACACTACTTTTATTCTTATGAACAAACACTTTAAAATTAGTTACAACACAAAAATGTATCCATGAAGTAGAGATGTAACTTTTCTTTGACATGTAAGTAATTTATAGCATTGTCACCTGAAATGCGTTGGTTTAAAAGATCACCACTCTAAACAAGAAGACTTGTAAACCACTAGTAACGACTTAAACTGCTCTATAATATAAATACACAAGCATTTAAGCCCGGCGTTGCCCGGGTATTTGGAGGTGTATGTTGAGCAAAAAAATCTCCAAATGTAAGGCCGAAAACCGATGACATCGATTTTCCCAAATCTCAGTACACTGTATATCAAATTTCGAGTCTGTAGACTAAAAATTGACAGTGTTATTGCGTAGGGAATGTACACAGACACAGACACACACACACACACACACACACACACACACACAAACAGACACTTTCACTTTTATACATATACTAGCATGGGTGCCCGGTGTTGACAGGGTATTTGGAGGTGCCTGTTGAGCAAAAAAAAAGCATTCATTTTTTTTTAAATTGCCCCCTATTATGACCCCTTAAAATTTATTGTTTTGGGCTCAAATCAAGTTATTAAGTCAGATCCATGTCCAAGGAACCTATAGCTAAAATTTCAACTGTTTAGACCAAAATTGTCGGAGGAGTTTGATACAGTTCTCAAAGGTCAAATCGTTAAACTGTGACCCCTTAATCCCCAGATGCCTGGCCCCAAACCGATCAAATCGATTTTTCCAAATCTCAGTACCCTGTATATCAAATTTCGAGTCTGTAGACTAAAAATTAACAGAGTTATTACGTAGGGAAATGTACCGAGACACACAGACACACAGACATGTTCACTTTTATATATATTATATATATATATATATATATATATATATATATATATATATATAGATAGATAGATAGATAGATAGATATTTTTTGTTGCACGACCCTTGCTTTCCATCACGGTTCCTTTTTTATATCTATAGAGTAGAATTATGTACAAGCGTCGTATTTTCTTGTTTAAGGGTACATTATTTTGCATTTGGTAAATGTCTTGAAAAATACGTTGATTTGTAAGAAAAACCAGCTTTAACCCAAACCGACGTCTCACCAGTAGGAATTTTATATATTCGAAAGGACGATGTCAACTCAACAAGCTAACCTTACCAATAATCAACAGAATGTTCAGAAAGTGTGAGAGAATATATATATATATATATATATATATATATATATATATATATATATATATATATATATATATATATAATGATTTTCCACAGCCGAACTAATGTTGCAGCTCACAAGAACAAAGAAAGCCAACACACCGGACTCGAGGTTCGCCCTCATTTGGACTCATCAGTTAGACATACCGCGCTCAGGATTTGAAACCCGAACCTCTTGAATACTAGGCGAGCACTCTACCAACAGAGCAAACACACCACACACACACAAGAAAGTATATTAACTTACACAGATCAAGCATCCCACGGCAGAAATCCAACAGTGGAAAGAACCTACCTCATATCGAACATGGGACGATGTATCAAACCAGCTTTAACCCAAGCCGACGTCTCACCAGTAGGAATTTTATATACTCGAAAGGACGATGTCACCCAACAAGCTAACCTTACGAATAATCACAATAGAATGTTCAGAAAGTATTTTGTCTTTTTATTGAAAATTTCAAATTTTGAAAATATGCTTCCAAGATGATTTGCCATTTTTTTTTAATGTATCTGATGCCAATAAATTAGATTACACTAATGAGAATGTGGGAAAATCAATGCATTTTGCATGAATCGTTTAAAATAACCATATGCAAGAGGTATAATGTTTATAAATAAAATTTATATTTAAAAACCACTGCACGCCAGTCCAATGATAATTATCAAACGCTAAATTATGTTTTATTTTCGTACCGTTCTATATAGTTAACAATTTTCCACGTACCCTCTCCGTCTTTTACTCTCTCTCTATATATAATTATATATATATATATATATATATACATATATATATATATATATATAAAAGAAGGAAGAGAGTGACCATCTCTTCCTTCTTCTTTCTTCTTTCTTCTTTTTTTCCTTCTTTTTTCTTCCTTCTTTTTTCTTTTATTTCTTTTTTCTCTTTTTTCTTTTTTCTTTTTTTTCTTTTTTCTATCTTCTTATATATATATATATATATATATATATATATATATATATATATATATATATACAAGGGAATAACCGCTAATCAAGGCCTGAATGAGGATTAATGAGTCTAAGTTGGTCACTGCGACAACAGCTTATATCCATGACACCGTACATGAATTTATCTGCTATAAAATCATACATGACGTTGTAACATATATGCATATAAATTTATATAATAATTCAAAGGTATTCAAATATATATATATATATAAAATCCAAGCGTCTTTAATTCATTTCAGTTAGATTGTGTTCTCGTCGTTTCGTACGTTGATTAATTTTGAAAATTATGTGTGAATTTGGCAACATCATTATCATGTACTGCAGAAGTGTGAGTCTAAAACAAACTCTACTAAAAAAAAGAAGAAAAAGTTCAGTAAGGATAAGGAACAAAACGGCCCAGTCGCTGATCACTTACTATTTATGACTTTTGGAATGTTCCTTCATGTGTATTTTACATGTATATGTGTGTACGTATGTATATGCATATGCATGTTTATGCGTATATGTGTGCCTCTACGTCATTATGTTTCATGTGTGTGGACATGCATACGTATGTCGGCGTACATCTGTATGTACGCATATGTTTATTTCCATGTGTATGTGGGGTGGAGAGGGCTCGCGTAAGCCGCGGTGAATGCAACCTTTCTAGGACAAGCAAATCTCTGATTTAAAAAACCATAAAGCGGAAGACCAGTACCCGCATTAAGCTGGTCCGCAGTTTGACTTGTTGCTGGCTATCTTGCTCTTGCTTGTTGCTGGATGTCAACATTTTGAACCGAGAGAGACATTTAGCTGTCGTACAAAGCTAAGACTCTGTAATATTATCTGTGCATAGATACTCAGGCATTTGTCTATAAAAATGGTCATGTGACGATGGAAAAGGTGTGTCGTGTTGAGACTTTAAATGCTGCAAGCATGTAACAATTGATCTGAAGGACCGTTTTCAGTTTTATGCCTGCCTGAGCGTGTGAATTCACCGATAGGACTAAAAAATAATCATTTTGGGCTCATGGATTTTAAGTGTCTGAGAGAGTGGCACTCGTCTGACAAGACGTTGCAATCATCATGTTTATGTATATGTGTATGCATATGTGTGCATATCTATGTGTATATGAAGGCGGCTAGTCTCCATGGAGGAATAAAAACAAGACTTTCCAAAGGACGAATGAACTCTTTTTCTGGGTCAACGGCTAACTAGCACCGTGTATATTTGTGTGTGTATAGTGTGTATATGTGTTTTGGGGTGGAGACGGCTCCCGTAAGCCGTAGTGAATGCAACCTTTCTAGGAGAAGCAAATCTCTGATTTAAAAAACCATAAAGCGGGAGACCAGTACCCGCATTAAGCTGGTCTGCAGTTTAATTTGTTGCTGGCTATCTTGCTCTTGCTTGTTGCTGGATCTCAACATTTTGAACCGAGAGAGACTTAGCTGTCGTACAAAGCTAAGACTCTGTAACATCATCTTTGTATAGATACTCCCTCAGGCATTTGGGCTCATGGATTTTAAATGTCTGAGGTAGTGGCACTCATCTGACAAGACGTTGCAATCATCATATGTATGCATATACGTATGTGTGTATATATGTTTGTGTGTATATGTATATACGTATATATATATATATATTGTTTTTATGTATGTGTATATATGCATGCGTGTGTATATATGCATGTGTGTATGTATGTATATGTATGCATGTATATGTGTATATGCATGTATGCATATGTATATGTGTATGTGTGTGCATGTATGTGTATGAGCATGAGTGTATATTTATGTATGTGTATGTATATGTATGTAAGTCTATGTATATATATATATATATATATGTGCATATGTGTACGTAGGTGTATATGTAAGTATATGTGTATGTATTTGTATATGTGTGTATATATGTATATGTGCATGTATGTATGTGTTTATGTATATGTATGCATGTGTATTATGCATTGTGTATGTATATATGTATGCATGTGGGTATGTTTACAGATATGTATGTGTGTATGTGCATATATGTATATTTGCGTGTGTATATATATATATATACATATACGTATGCCAATGATCGTCTTGTGTATGTTCATGTATGTATATCCATGTGCATTACGTATTTAGTATGTATGTATGCATATATGTGAGTTATATGTATGTGTGTATGCGTATGTATGTGTATATATGTATGTATGCGTGCATGTATATATATACATATATATATATATATATATATATATATATATATATATATATATATATATACCAGTGGCCGTCTTCAGTGTGATGTCTGCTTGAGTGTGTGAATTTCGTTGGCAGGACTTAAGTCAGTTTTGGCTCATGGACTTTCAGTGCCTGAGGGAGTGGCACTCATCTGACAAGACGTTGCAATCATCATATACGTATATATAAGCTGCCGATAGGGAGTTCCTTGAAAAGGCATGTACGTAGATCACTGTTATAAAAATAATAAAAATAAATAAAAAGTTATATACGTCCAAATAAATTATAGGCGACTTTCTAAGTAAATAATAAGCTTCGAGGCGAAGCCACTATTTAACCTTATTAATATATATATATATATATATATATATATATATATATATATATATATAGCATGATATGACTTCATTGTGAACAAACAAATTATATGTGTATACATTTTCGTGTATGTGTGTATAGCATTCTTTTCTTTTTTGTATTTTGTATTAATGTCCAAATCTTCTTTAATGTCTCTTCTCCTAAAATCTCTCAATATTATCAGCATCGATTTAGCCATTTCCAAAGTAACACCGGCACCACCAACACAGCTAACACCACCTTACCCGGTTTACTCCATAGTATCCAAATAACGACCACGCCCAATTTACACCCACCCCGACCCAACCATATCCTCGTCTGTCTTTAGCAAACTTCATTATATATTGCTCGCCAGAGTGTGAGAAACATCATTTACATAGTCAGCCTCATGTTCACTTTATTACTCGGTCAACTCCTCATCCACGACTCACTACCCGCCGCCGACCCACACACACTCCCCATATAATCCTGGTAGTGAGGTGCCACCCGACCTAACTGTTTGAATTAGGTGAAAATGAAAAGAGATAGAAAGGGGCGATAGAGAGAAGGTGACGAGGTGTTGAACACTTTGCGAGGGGCGGGCCAGGGGATTAGTACACACACATGACGAATTCGCGTGGCCAGCAAAATTACCTAACGACTCAGTGGGTGCTCTTAATCCCTTTATGTTAGGTGCCACATGTTTCGATGTCGTTGTCCTAACTGAATTAGATGCCTCTATTGAATAATGCAAGATGCTGGCTTCTTCGGAAACGATTATCGGAAAAAGGTGGAGAGCGCACGCGTCTTCTTCATACGCACGTCACCTTCGCCGCACAGTGGGGACGGAGGCCCACTCAAACAGACTTGGTCAATGAGCATAATCACTTTACAGAAACTAATACACACGCAACGAATACATATACACAGTAATGATGGGACGATTCTAAATTTCTTTCTGAACTACTGATTCCGATTTTTTATTTTACATTTCTAATTATTTACTTTTAAAATTGCTTTTTTTTCGGATTATCGTAAAAAAAACAGTAATATTTTTTAGCAAATGTAAAAGATAGACTTGTCCTTAGGGCATATATAGATTTTAGTTTTACTGGTAAGTTAAAATAAATGAATATTTCTATTCTTATTGTTATTACCTACAATCGAAAATTAAGATAAAAAAAAAGCAAAAACCGTTTTTAGCATCGGAAATGTCTCGTTTTTTTTTCTTCTAATTCCCGATTCAGATATCAGATAATCGTCCCACCAATAATACGGACGGACGGACAGAAATATGAACGGCTTCCTTCATACAATTTTATTTCTGATATGTCAATTGAACGGCTATGCGAGTGTATTATTATTATTATTATTATTATTATTATTATTATTATTATTATTATTATTATTATTATTCATTCATTCATTCATTCACTAGGAGTTCTCAGACAGACCATCACCAGCCATCACTCACTGGCAATAATTTGGAGTGTTCCGTGGATGTTGAGTAACACCTAATCGTCCCATATGTCAAGTCTTCATCTCTCCCGATAACCAGCGCAGATGACTTCACGTTATTGCAACAGTCACTTATATTAAATCTTTTGGTATTCCATGGGGTTTAAGTAGCAAATTCTTTTGCAAGGACTCGGTGCTGCTCGTAGTGTTCTAGCAGAGGTCTAATTAGTGACCTCTTTCCTGGGTCCTCATTACGTTTTGCGGAAGAAAGAGGGCGTAGTTAACTCAATATTTTGTGGCTTCGGTGTTCTTGATTTTCTGGGAGTGTTTTTATATTCTGTTTTTGTTTTATTGCTATTGCCGTATTTATGTTACCGATAAGTGTCAGTATTTATGTAGGTTTGTTTCATAAGTGTCATCGTTTCCTAATTAGGTATAGTATAAGTGACAACGCTCAGCATATGCATATGATGATCTGCTTCTTGCGGTTGTAAATTAATTTTCCTTCTTACACTACTCGTTTACGAGTGTATTTTTACTAAATAGTTTCCATTATGTTTCTTCAGAATTTGGGCAGCCATAATCCTTATCATCAGTCCTGTTGCAACATGCCTAAATTTAAATATACTTATATTAGTACAGAAACGATGATTGAACTAGGAAATCGGATTGCTTCCGGAATTTTCCCAAACAACGGGATTAGAAGACGTATCATGGATTTCAAAGCAGTCAAGACCCCCACCCCAAAAAATACAGTTTATATACTGTAGAATAAGAGTTGAAGCAATAAACTTACGCCTATAAATGTAGCAAACTAAATTGCGTTTGAAAGAGTGTCAACTTCAATTTTGTGTAGTGAGTACATTTTAGACATGCTGACAAATGACAGAAGCAAACGCTAGAAACGGTATTGGGAAATGTTGGACACATAACTCTATTGGACATGGAAATACAAAAGGAACAATTCATGTAAACTATGTGAACAAAAAGGAAAATAACTCAAATAGACGAATTCTACATTTCAGAACACGAAAGTACGGTGCTTTATGTAGAAACAAATGAAAAGAATGTAACTTGTGAATTAGGTAAAAAAAAAATCCAGAATATAAGAAATAAATATTTAAGAAAAACCTAAGAGTCTATGTTTTTATGCGGAGAGCAACACAGCGTTTAGTACTTTGGAAGTCCTTGCTCTGCGTATTTACGAACTTGCAGAAGCCATTCTGTAACACTCAAATTAAAATATACTTTTGTTTCGTGTAAAATATACCAGATACGTATGGGGTTATGCATATAAATAAAGTAAACAACATCCAAGTTATCATAGTAATATATTCCGTCTTCGAAGACAGTTGATTAATAAAAAGCACGTTACATTTACAGAAACGAATCTATGTGAAAATGCATATAGACCAATACGAGAAAAGTATATGGGCATATAAAGATGATACAAGCAGAATGTAGAACTAAAAAGAGACAGATTTTAAATGTCCATAAAATTATCGGATTCATTATCATAACGACACCCTTAAGAAGCTGCTATTCGAAAGCTATTGCAAACTTAGTCAGAATAATTAGGAAATAGCAAAAAAAGAATTCATAATATTCGATCTTAACTCTCTCTATCTCTCTCTCTATCTATCTCTCTGTCTCTCTCTCTCTCTCTCTCTCTCTCTATATATATATATATATATATATATATATGTATATATATATATATATATATATATATATATATATATATATATATATATATTGTCAAATTTAAGTAATATACAGGGTGGACCAAAAATGTTAGGAATTTTTTTACAATCTGACAATTTTCCAAAGTACAAAGATTTTCGTTTCATTTTCAGAAATATAAACAATAAAACACTGAATTCTCACCTCGATTTGTCGAAAGCGATATACTATGCAGGAGAGAGTAAGGATCGTAGGAGCATATTTAGAATCAAAATCGATAGCCCACACTCAACGAAGATTCAGGACTGATTTTCTAGGAAGAAATCCTCCAAGTAAACTCATGATCATAAGTCTTCTGAAGAAGTTCAGGAGAACGGGATGTGTTTCCAATGCGAATAAAGGGCATAGTGGTTGGCCAAGATCTGCAAGGACAGCCATCAACACTGAGACCGTGAGGCAGCGTCTGTAGGAATAACCAGGAAAATCAATTAGACGTTTGTCACATAGGTCCGTCCTCTCGAGGACTACTGTAAAACGCATACTGAACACAGACTCTCATCTCATCCCCCCCAGAATTTAGATTTTGCAAGCTCAGACGGCAACAAAAAAAGAAAACTTTTGGACAAACATCAGTCAACACATTTAAAATTAGCCTGGTTTGTTGAACTTCACATCAATGGACATGCTAATAAGCAGAATATGAGATTCTGGGCCCAAGCCCAACCCCATCAGCATGTCATTTGCCATCTGAGTGTTGAAAAGGTTAGTGTGTGGTTTGCCATTGGTCGCAGAGGAATCGTTAGACCATACATTTCGAAGACGAACGTGGTCGTTCAATGACTGTCAACACTGAACGTTATGTGAAAATGTTGAGGATGTAATTTATTCCTGCTCTTAACAGAAAGTAGGAAGTCAATATGAATTACATCATTTATCAGCAGAATAGTGCCCCTCCACATTGCTCAAATGTGTCGCTGAATTTCCTGAACGAGTACTTTTCTTGGAATAGACTCATCTCACAGCGTACAAACATCCCATGGCCTACCTACTCTCCTGATCTTTGTCCCAAAGACTACTTATTATGGGAGTAACTGAAGGAGAGAGTGCATTTCAACAATTCACAGACAATTGTAAGCCCATCCCTCATCCAAATTCAAAGATTTTTCTCTTGAGATGTGCGGCAATATCCCGAGTAGATGCAATGAAAATTCCTAGCGATAATCATAATCTCTTTCTTAAAACCAATAGAGTGCTCGTATATTTCTGACAGCAATTGTATGAGCAATAAGCAACATTTTCTTGATTAATCTAGCCATGAAACAATGATTAAAAGCAGCGATTCAGAAGAACTGTGGATTAATTCATATAGGAAAGGGTGAGAATGAGTAAAAAGGGAGGAAAAGAGAACGGGGATTTATCAATTACCTTAAAATGGGGATTAAAAACTTGCCTAATGACCTGAATACTTATGGAAATGTACTAAGATATATCTGTCATTATATAAGTGTAACACGCTGATAGTTTAAGGTTTCCTATTATACGAATATTAATCAGACTGTAGTTGAATTGATCTCGTGCTTAAAATAAACAAAAGCAGTCAAGTAAGCCATAATCTAATGTAAATTTTGTAGGATGTATTCGGATTCCAGTCACTATTCAGGAGTCTTATGCTAATAGCATAAGTATATACATATATATATATATATATATATATATATATATATATATATATATATATATATATATATATATATATATATTTATTTATACAAGCATGGTTGCCCTGCGTTGCCCGGGTATTTGGAGGTATATGTTGAGCATAAAAAAGCGGTCAATTTTTTTTAACTTTGATCCCTATTATGACCTCTCACCATTTATTGTTTTGAGCTCAAATCACGTTATTAAATTAGATCCATATCCAAGGAACCTATATCCAAAATTTCAAGTGATATTGGAGGAGTTAAGGAGAGTTTTAAAAAGTCAAATCGTTGAACTTTGAGCCCTTTATCACAAAATTTCTGGGCGAAAACGGATCACAATGATTTTCCCAAATCTCATTACCCTGTATATCAAATTTCGAGTCTGTAGATTAAATATTGAAAGAGTTATTGCGTAGGGAAATGTACACAGATACACAGATACACAGACAGACACTTTCACTTTTATAGATATATAGATAGACTAGCATTTCAGCCCGGCGTTTCCCGGGTGCTTGGAGGTGTATGCTGAGCAATAAAAGAAAAAAAACGGCCAATTTTTTAACTTTGACTCCTATTATGACCCCTTAATATTTATTGTTCTTGGCTCAAATAAAGGTATTAAGTTAGATCCACGTTCAAGGACCCTATATCTAAAATTTCAAGTGATAAATCCAAAATTGTCGGAGGAGTATGGTAGAGTTTACAGAGGTCAAATCGTTGAACTTTTACCCCTTATTAGGCAAAGTTCTTGCCGAAAACCAATCACATCGATTTTCCCAAATCTCAGTACCCTTTATATCTAATTTGGAATCTGTAGAATAAAAATTTACAGAGTTATTGCGTAGAGAAATGTACACAGACACACAGACAGACAGACACTATTACTTTTATAGATCCAACAAAAATATATACGTACAAGCATTTCTAGGCCGGTGTTGCCCGGGTGTTTGGAGGTGTATGCTGAGCAAAAAGAAGGGGAGTTGTTATTGTTTTGGCTAACATTGAGTTATTAAGTTAGATCCATGTCCAAGGAACGTATATCCAAAATTTCAAGGTTTTAGACCCAAAATTATCGGAGGAGTTTGGTAGAGTTCTCAGAGGGCAAATCGTTTAACTTTGACCCCTTAAAAGCCAAATTTCTGGCCGAAAACCTATCCCATACATTTCCCAAATCTCATTACCCGGTATATCTTAATTTTGAGTCTGCAGACTAAAAATTAGGTACACAGACACACAGACCGACACATACACTTTCACTTATATATATATATATATATATATATATATATATATATATATATATATATATATATATATATATATATACTAGCAACTGCCAAACCGGAAGCGACATTTTTTTTAAATTAAGGCTAGACAATTGGAAGGAGAGGATAACTTAAAAAATATCGGCGAAAAAAGTGATCCCCCCCCTGTAGAAAAGTGCCTGGTTGAAGGGGAAGATTTTAATAATTTTACCCAATTTTTCGATATTTGTCGTATGAAAGATCGAAATTTAAAACGATACTGATCTTGGTTAAATCTGTTGCCTCTATTGAAAGTTTAAGGCAGACATGCAAACAGATATACATTAGACATTTATATATTGTTAACTAAAAATTTTCGACCCAAACTGATGAAAAAGCCTGCCCTATCTCGGAATACCCTTTAAATAAAATTTCAAATATTAAGACCAGAAATTGTCTGAGTAATTTGGAAGAGACCGCAGAGATAAATTTTTTAAAACTTTGACCTCTATTATGACCCCTTAACATGTATTGTTTTTGCCTCAAATCAAGTTATTAGGAAAGATCCATGTAAAAGGAACCTATATCTTAAATTTCAAGTGCGTAGACCCAAAATTGTCGGAGGAGTTTGGTAGAGTTCGCAAAGGTCAAATCGTTAAACTTTGACCCCTTAATCGCCAAATTTCTGGCCAAAAACCTATCACATCAATTTTCCCAAATCTCAGTAACTGTCTATCAAATTTCGAGCCTGTAGAGTTATTGGGTAGGGAAATGTACACAGACACACAGACACACAGATACGCAGACACACACAGCGACACTTTAACTTATATATATATATATATATATATATATATATATATATATATATATATATATATACTTGCATGGAGGTGTATGCTGAGCAAAAAATAAATAAATAAAACGGCCAATTTTTTAAACTTTGACTCCTATTATGAGCCCTTAACATAAATTATTTTGGGCTCAAATCAAGTTATTAAGTTAGATCCATGTCCAAGGAATCCATATCTAAAATTTCATGTATTTAGACTTAAAATTGTCAAAGGTGTTTCGTAGAGTTCTTAAAAGTCAAATCGTTGCACTTTGACCCCTTAACAGCCAAATTTCTGGCCCAAAACCAATCACATGGATTTTCCAAACTCTCAGTACACTGTGTATCAAATTTCGAGTCTGTAGACTTTAAATTGACAGAGTAATTGCGTAGCGGAATGTACACAGACATATAGACACACAGACAGACACAAAACACGTTCACTTTTATAGATATACTAGCATGGGTGGCCGGCGTTGCCCGGGTATTTGGAGGTGTATGTTGAGCAAAAAAAAAAGGGGTCAATTTTTTTAAATTTCACTCCTATTACAACCCCTTAAAATGTATTGTTTTGGGCTCAAATAAAGTTATTAAGTTAGATCCATGTCGAAGGAACCTATATCTAAAATTTACAGAGTTCTCAAAAGTCATATCGTTGAAATTTGACTCCTTTACAGCCAAATTTCTAGCCGAAAACCGATCACATAGATTTTCCCAAATCTCAGTACCCTGTATATCAAATTTCGAGCCTGTAGACTGAAAACTCTAAGAGTTATTGCGTAGGGAAATGTACACAGACACACACACATTCACACAGAAACAGACACGTTCAATTATATATATATATATATATATTTATATATATATATATATATATATATATATATATCAGGGTATAGCTCTTGGAGCTAGCAAGTGAGAGATTTAGGAGATGCGGCAGATAGATGCGATTTTAAATCATTCTACCAAAACCTGGAGGGAGTGTTTGGTCCGATTTTAAGGAGGACATCTCCAACATTTTCGTCGGATGGCATTCTCCTCACTGATAAGAAAGAAATTACTACGCGCTGGGCTGAACACTTTACAAATCTTTTAAACAAAGAATCGACAGTGGATCGAGGAGTGATTGATGATATTCCTCAGAGGCCAACCATCGAGGCGCTTGCTGATACTCCATCCATGTCGGAGATTGAATGGGCTGTGAAGTAACTTTCAAATGGTAAGGCTCCATGTGATGACGGCATACCTGCAGAAATATACAAATGTGGAAGCCAACTGTAAATCAGGCAACTAAGTGCCCTGTTTTCATTAATATGGGAACTTGGTACCGTGCCACAACAGTTCAAAGGCGCATCAATTATTCACCTGTTTAAGCACAAAGGAAATAAGTGTGAGTGTGATAACCATAGAGGAATTTCTCTTTTGTCTGTTGCTGGTAAGATTCTAGCTCGTGTAATCCTAAACAGACTCAATGGTTCAATCTGTAAAACTGTGCTCCCAGAAACCCAGTGTGGTTTTAGGGCAGGAAGAGATACTGTGGACATGATGTTCAGCCTTCGGCAACTACATGAGAAATGAGGGAGCAGAATAAGGACTTGTTGGTCACATTCCTTGACCTCACAAAGGCATTTGATACCGTCTGTAGGGATGTCCTGTGGACTCTTTTGAGGAGGATTGGTATTCCGGACAAGATGTTTAATGTGATTGTCTCCTTTCACTGGGGAATGGTGGCGACAGTACGATCTGGCTGTGAACAAAGTGATCCATTTGAAGTGTCAAATGGAACTAAGCAAGGATATATCCTTGCTCCGATCCTATTTGGTCTTTCTTTTCAGCGATGCTTTAGACAGCTTTCAGGAACACCTCAGGAGGCATAGGTGTTGAGTATCGATCAAGTGGAGGATTATTTAACCAGCAACGGTTCAAGACCAAAACCAAGACTTCTGTGCAAACTGTTCTTGACCTCCTTTATGCTGATGACTGTGCTCTTGTCACCCATAGTCTTGATGACATGCAGAACATCCTCAACAGCTTTTCTGGTGCATGTAAGGCCTTCGGTCTTACAATTAGCATAAAAAAGACTGAACTTATTCACCAGCCAAAACCAAACACTACGTCCTTTTCACAACCAGTGGTATATGTTGATGATAAAGCTTTGAAAACAGTATCTTCTTTTACATACCTCGGCTCTATTGTGTCTGATGATGCTAAATTTGAAAAAGACATCCAATGTAGAATTAATAAAGCTAGTGAGGCATTTGGTAGGTTGCGACACAGAGTCTGGAACAGCCACGATGTTTCTCTAAAAGTAAAGGTGGCAGTCTACAAATCTGTTGTTCTGCCTACTCTTCTGTATGATGCCGAAACGTGGACCTTGTACCGCAAGCATATAAATCAGCTTGACTCCTTCCATATGAGATGTCTGCTTTTTATCTGCAATGTTGGATGGCAGGATTGTGTTGCGAATAGTGAATTACTGGAGAGATGTGAAATCACTGGTATTGAATCATTTTTGATCAGGATACAAATGCGGTGGTCGGGTCATCTTGTAAGAATGGATGACTCAAGAGTTCCTAAGCAACTTTTTTATGGCCAACTGACAAATTCTTTCCGCCCAATGGGGCGCCCCTGCTTCGTTACAAAGATAAACTAAAAGACAACCTGAAACGTTGTGGAATTTCTCCTGGGAGAGTAGAGCAGAGGATCGCAGAAAATGGAGGAAGATGTATTTCCTGGGGACCAAAGAATTTGAACATAACCGCCTTTGTCATAGGGACACCCTTCGTGCAAATATGAAGGCAAAACACAAGAAACCGCCACCTAAAATTGAATATGTATGCCATTGTGGTTTCAGAGCACGCAGCAAAGCAGGGTTATCTGTTCATTCGAGAAAGCATCTTTGACCGCCGAGCATATGAAAGTTTACAATCTGCGGAGGAGTGTGCCGGACGTCTACAGGATTGCAATTACGCATGTGGTGTCACAGATCTTGGGAGCTGCTGAAGATTGCATACTGAACCCTCATTCATCGTCTTCGATGAGAGAATCCACCATGTATATATATATATATATATATATATATATATATATATATATATATATATATATATATTTACCAGTGGTGAAAAAACCGGACTAGAGTGCTCAATGTGTAGTCAGAGCAGTATATAGGAAATTTATTACTGTGAGTCCATAACGTATATAAGAATTTACACATAATTAAAATTTAATTATAAACCCCTCTCTTATTGTATACACTCCAACTACTTTAAATTCCAACGTCCTCCCCCTACCACTCCCCCTTCTTTTCTAACTCCCCTTCATCTACGATTTTTCCATTCTTATTTGATTTTATAACTTAGTCCGTCTATGAATTCTGACGATGCTAGTTGGATTTTTCCTCTCTTTGAGAATTTTCCTCTAGCTGAAACAATTTGTAAACTCATTCTGGACTCACAGTAATAAATTTCATATATATATATATATATATATATATATATATATATATATATATATATATATATATATGTATAGGGTAATGTGCGTTTATTCGGAGATACGGGGCGCCGGGGTTTTTCCGATCGTAAAATTCGCTTAAATATCATATATTAATTTGTCCAGATCTCGTAAATATTATTATAGATTCGTAATTTTTTAAGTAGAAAATATTTAGGTGCTATCAACTAGAATCGGAACCGAAATTCTCGCATTCAAATCTGGTGACCTTATCATTTGCCAAGGTGATATGCATGTAAACCAAATAAGAATCTAAAAAAGTTAAAATAAACTAAGATAAATGTACAATTTTTTTCACCCTTTTTTTCAATTTGGACAAATTTTTGACCCCTTTAAAAGGATTTTAATCGGCTTAAGGCCGATAAAAGAACAGACCGTAATAAATTCAATCATTTGAGACATCTAGCGCTGCTCTGCGTATTTTAGTTTCGGAGTTTGAAATTATGGACACAGCAGACATACAGTCCGACAGACAGCCAACCATTAATATATATATATATATATATATATATATATATATTTATATATATACATATATATATATATATATACTAGCAAAAGTACCCGTCGTTGATTGGGTTCAAAAATCGCTTACAGAAAATTTACTCTGATTTATGAAAGTATGATAGGTTATGAAAAGGAAGGGTTGTAAAGAGATAGCTTCGAATTTGGGGGTGTCAAAACCAAAGCAAAATATGATGAAAGTAAAAATAAAATAGATAGACCACATAATTTATTATACCATACCTGCTCACACTGAAATACTTATCACAATATTCTGTGGATCTATATTAAAAAAAAACTTGCTAAACTTTGTGACATATTTCCATTCTATGGAGGTCAGGCGCGAACGAACACCCCATAATTTTATTATACCATATTTCTTCAAACTGAAACATAATTATCAAAGTATACTTACGCAGATAGATATGAAAAGTCTTTATTAAAGTTTGTGCCTATTTTCATTCTATGGAGGCCAGGCGCTAACGCAGCCCCCACAATTTTATTATTCCACCCCTATTTAATTTAAAACATACTTATCAAAATATTATTATGTACATCTATTTCAAAAACACTTGTAAACTTTTTTTTTCATTTTTATTTCCACACTTTGTGGACCAGGCGCGAACGCAGACCCCACAATTTTAATGAACAACCGTTCTGCCAGATCAAAGATACCCTTTTCTGTGTCTCGATACATCTTCTATCATTATATGTGATCAGTTTTCTATAATAGTCAACAATACAGGAGCCTATTCGTGACCAGACACACACACATACAGACACACTCACATTCAGCTCTATGTTATAGATTTATGGCGATTAAGCTACACTGAATATTCCGCGTTTCATCCACTCTAGGATTCCTCAGGCTTATGCGCGAATTTTGTGGTTGCCTGTCGTTTTTTATACGCACCTTCTATTGAGATGTTAGTAAGCCAATCAGCTTTCTAGTATCCACCGCGCCCTTCCTATCAGCCAATGAACATGAACTTACAGGACAAAGGCCCATTTGACCTCTGGTTGACCTAATTCTTTGTGTGCGTTCTCGGAAGAAAGGGTCGGTGCCTTCAGAGCTAAGTTAAACTCTTTGTCCATAACTGTTAAAATGTATTTTGTCTTAAATTTGCCTATATTTGTGTATTTAAAAAATATATATATATTATTTATTTATCTTTGTTCTCTCATTGCAGTCTTTCTAAAAATTGAAACATCTTAACATTACTTAAGAAAAAAAAACTTCCACGAATTAATATGGGAGGGGAGACTATCTTCAAATTCTATTCTAAACTGGGAATGGGCAAAGGAATTCTACTAAGCGGATATAAATAAGTCCTTCTTACCATTTTTTTAATGGAGAGTATATAATGCAGTTGATGTGTTATCGGCAGCTCCAGTAACTCTCGCTTCTCCTTCTTTGTCCCTCAGTCCTCCTTTCTAATGGGTGATGTTTCTGACAAAGGGTGAAGAAAAAGCTGCTTCCAAGGTCGGTAGTACTTCGTGGACAGTAATCTGAGATGTCGGAAACTTTCTGTCTCTATGTCTATCCTTGCGGCCATGTCACTAGTAAGGGTTCTGGAGGTAAATGTTTTCATCTGGGCTGACGATAATCGCCTGATAGAATAATCACTTTAAGCAGGTGCAAAGTACTGGGGCTGCTGTATTGCCATTTGGTCAATGGATTCTGGACCATGCAGTAGTCTCTTATGGGGTCTCTCGATGTCATACTAGTGGGTAATTGTTACGGCTTTACCTTATCATGTGCTACAAAAAAATTCCCTTCTTTCCTCTCTTACTTTTCCTCTCTGTTCTGCTCTAACCAAGTATGCTGACCTGTTCCACAAATCCCAAAATCCTCAACATGAAATATCTCAAAAATTAAAATACGAATAGACCTAGAACCCCATCCTCCAACGTAGACCCCTACTACCATGTCTCCTTCTCCAACATCAGGGGTCTACGTTCTAACCTTCCAGAGGTTGAAACCCAATTACAGGAGACGAAACCTAACATATTCTTTCTAAGCGAAACTGGAATAGGGCCGACCACCTCCCTAGATGAGTTCATAATTAAAGGGTACTCTAAGTTAACATCTAAATCTGACCCCCAAGATCGCCACGGGCATGGGATATGTGCCTACATTAAAGATAGCTTAACGTGTGGCAGGGATATCTCCAGAAAAGATCCTAATCTACCTTATATGTGCTTCCGGGTTGCACTTGCTTACACCACCCCATTTATATTTGCCCTCTATCGCCCCCACAACAGCGGAGTTACTGTCTTTAACAGTATATCAGAGAAAAATGACACCATCCTGTCTGCTCATCCCTCGGTTAACATTCACATTTGCGGTTACTTCAATGTCCATAATGTGGAATGGCTCACCTACTCAAATAAGACCGATGATGAGGGGAGGTTCTGTCATGATTTCTCCATTGCTTATGACCTCACTCAGATTGTTCGCGAGCCCACCCGTGTGCCCGATACTACTGGTCAGTACGCAAGCCTTCTAGACCGTTTTCTATCCACATTCCCCTCAGCTATACTCATGTTCCGTTCTACATCCTCTGGGATCCTCCGACCACTGCGTTATATCAGTTAACATAAAAATGATATATAATAAATCTACAGACGTACCTCTCCACCGTACTATATACCGATACTCTATGGCGGACTGGGATAGCTTCCGTACATTCATATCTGATCTCCCTCTTCATTCCATATTTAAAAAGGATGTATCCTCTACATTATCAGACCTGACCGAATGGTTAATTGTAGGCATAGACCAATTCATACCATCTAAAATATTCAAACAAAAACCTAACAGCCAGCTATGGTTCTCCCCTGAATATACTGCTCCAATCGCACACAGAAATCACTTTTTCCATAGCTACCAACGTAATAGATGCACTGAAACTGAAGCTGCTTTCAGGACCGCCAGCAACCACTGTAAAAGAGTAATGAAAAATGCAAGAGAGCTATATGCTCAATCCGTTAAATCCAAAGTAGTTGAGCAGCGGTTTGGTTCCCACCATTTCTGGCAAATAGCAAATAGGATCCTGAACAGAAACGTGCGTTCTATCCCAACCATTATCAATGGACCAGAGGTCATCTCGACAGCATCCGACAAGGCCAAACTATTTGCCAAGAACTTTGCGGCAAATTCTACTCTGTGCGACGAAGGCCATCAACTCCCCGTATTCCCTCCTATAACAGACAACACGCTATGCAACATTCAAATATATGGGCGTGAGGTGCCAAGCTAATCAAGAACCTTGACTCCAAGTAAAGCAACTGGTCCTGAGGGTATTATGATTATAGCGTTAAAAAAAATTACAACCAGAATTTGCCCCCATACTTACCAAACTGTTTAAGCGTCGCCTTATAGAGAAGTGCTTCCCAACACTCCGGAAAACCTCATAAGTATGCTCTGTATTTAAGAATTCAGGTGATAATTCATCTCCCTCTCAGTACAGACCAATAAGTATCCTGTGTGTCATGAGTAAGTTGTTGAAATCCACAATAAATAGAGAAGTAGTCAACCACCTCAGCAGAAATAGCCTTCTTAGCGACACGCAATATGGTTTCCGTTCTGCTAGATCTACAGTAGATGTGCTAACGGTTATATCTCATAGGATTAGTGAATCTCTCGAAAAAGGCCTAAATTCTAGGGCAATTGCTCTTGACATATCCAAGGCCTTCGATCAGGTTTGGCATAAAGGCCTACTACACAAGATTTCCATCTACGGTATAACTGGAAATGTTTTCTCGATCATTAAATCATTTCTCTCTGATAGGCTCATAAGAGTAGTGGTTGATGGGCAGAAATCAGAGGCTCACAGTATTAATGCTGGAGTCCCTCAGGGGTCCATACAGGGCCCAACTCTCTTCCTGATCTACATTAATGATCTTCCAAAACACATACTAAAATCTTTCGTTGACATCTATGCTGATGACACGACTATCTATGGCAACACATCAAAGGCCGTAAATGATGATGTTCTCTCTGATTCTCTCTCCTCAGATCTTGAGCACGTGGTACAGTGGGGGAAGAGGTGGCTAGTTACTTTTAATGCATCTAAGACCAAGCTCCTATCTCTACATCATAAACGCTCTGATCCCCTATCTGGCATCAATTGAAATGGATGGCTCTCGTCTAGGGGAGGCCCCTATGTTTTGATAAGCTTCTTGGTTTGACCTTTACTCCTGCTCTGAAATGGAACACATATATCAAATCTGTGGCCAAGGTCGCTGGAAAAATGATGGGATCCTTCTATCGCTCCAGAAGATATCTCACTAATGATGTAATTCTCTATCTATATAAAAGCCAAGTATATCCAAGGATGGAGTACTGCTGCCACATTTGGGCAGGAGCCGCTAAAAACAGCCTATCCTGCCTTGACAGAGTACAAAATACACTTCGTGGCTTGGTGAGGGGTGCCCTCTTCTCTTCCCTGCAACCTTTTTCCCACAGAAGAGACGTAGCGAGTCTATCTTTGTTCTATCGTTATTTCCCTGGCAAGTGCTCGTCTGAGCTCTATTCTCTGGTCGTCCCTCGCCAATCTTTTTCAAAAAACACCCGACTAGCTAAAACAACCGTCAATAATTTTCCCCACTCCTTATCTGTGCCTAAATCTAAACGTAGATTCTATGAACAAAGCTTCTTTCTTAGAACTGAATGCCTATGGAACTCTGTTCCGCTTGCCTGTTTCCCTCCTTCAACCTGGATGTCTTGAAGTCCAACACAAACAAACGCCTGATGAACCGCCCCCTTAAGTAATGACACTTTATTGATTCTCCAATACTATTACTACACTATCCCATTGATTACTGTACACACAATAACCCTTATCCCCGAGGGGCCCTTGGGCCTTGATAAGTGGTGAACTCCATGTAAAAAAAAATGTATTTTTATAATAATAATCCTCTATTGATTATTATCTATAACAAAGGATGATTTGCGCGGTGAAATATTTCGCATAAAATATATAAATATAATAATGATAATGTCTGTCATCAAACGTTTGTTTACATCATCACGCAGATGATATTTGTGTTTGACGGCCTTAAAGATAGCCTTTCCTTCTCTTATAGATAAAAAGAACAATTTTAACGGGAGAATATTTTAGTTTTTTCCGGCCAGTATTGCGTAAAATATGTCCATGTAAAATAATATTCTTTGTTATGCATTAGAAAAGACTATATTTAAGAGCGGATGTTTCGATTTTTAATACTTATCGCATGAATTTCTGTACAAAGCATATTTACTAAAACAGCCAGACGCATATTTTTGTGAGGGGCGGAATTTGAAAAAAATAGGTCAAGGCGTTTCGGAACCTACGAGGAAGCTACTCAGACACACACGCACACACACACAGACACAAAGCGAGTTTTGCATAATATATGGATATATATATATATATATATATATATATATATATATATATATATATATATATTTAACGTGTTTGAATGCAAAACGCGATATATCAAATTATTTAAAATCGAAATACTCTACAAAATTGAATATTTTAGTATCAAAATCAAATATAGTAAAATATTGTTTAAATTCAAGAACGAATATTAGGCACATATGACTTCAGTTAAATATTATGTTGGTGCAAAAATAATGTCTTTTTTATACGCATATATATATATATATATGTATATATATGATAAAACACGAGAATATTTCTACGCCAACCTAATAAATGATTCAGAATACGTGATTATATAAGTGATTATAACGCTAATTCTGTGAATGATGTTTATCGAGTTTCGCATTACAACCGATCATATATATATACATGTATATATATATATATATATGTATACATGTATATATATATATATATATATATATGTATATATGTATATATATATATATGTATATATATGGGTTCCTCCGTCTGTATCTATCTATATCTCTCTCTATATATATATATACACTTAATGATTATTAGTGCTGCTTATGTGACTAATGAATGTTAGAAATAGGTAACATGATAGAAATGTGCTTATAAAAATAATGATATTATTTGAGCACTATTTATCAATTGTTCGTCTATCTTGATGGTAACTCAACAACTATGTAGCAACACATACTTTATGTTTTATGGGAGTTATTCTCACGCAAATAAAAATAAGCTACATGTAGATATACACATGTTTGTAGCAAATGCAAACATGTTTACGAATATACATGCACAAGTTAATTTTAGGTGAATCCTTTATTTCTTTTATCTTTAATATTAGTTTTTAACTAAATTACTTTGATACTTCGGCAGTTTACAGTGTTGAACTTTAATAATAATCCAATTTTTTACATATTTACATTTCTGCATTTCCACCTAACTAATTAATACACAAAAGAGACCGTAACGATTGAATATAACTTCAAAAGATTTTTTTTTAAATTGAATATAACTTTAAAAGACTATTTTTAAATGCAAGGTGTGCAAACTGAAGAATTATCAAAATCAAATTAATAGTCCATATAAGACCAATTTAAAAATTAGTAAATATTTCCTAGCTTACGACATGCTGCATTGAAAGGAAGCATTAGATATGCGGTGAGTAATAATATTTGTACGAAATTTAGATTTATTGGGGAAAAACAACTGAATATATGTTAAAAAAGGATTTATTTACCAGTATTTTTCTCATTGCCAACTCAGAGATTCAGATTGAACACAAGAAAATGCGACATGATTGTCAAGGGGCTACCATTGATTTATATATTTATATGTATTTATATATATTTGTACGAACGCCATTGATTGTTTAATATAAAAAGCAAAATTAAGAAATAAGAAACGAAACATGAACATAGAAACGAAACGTGAACATAGAAACGAAACATGAACATAGAAACGAAACATGAACATAGAAACGAAACATGGACATAGAAACGAAACATGGATATAGAAAAGAAACATGGACATAGAAACGAAACATGAACATAGAAACGAAACATGAACATAGAAACGAAACAGGAACATAGAAACGAAACATGGACATAGACACGAAACATGGATATAGAAAAGAAACATGGACATAGAAACGAAACATGAACATAGAAACGAAACAGGAACATAGAAACGAAACATGGGCATAGAAACGAAACATGGGATTAGAAAGATTAGTTTAACCTAATAAAATGGGATATGCATCTGAAACATATATTCTAAGCAAGTTAACAGGTAACATGTATTAAAATTTATGTGCCTTATTTTAGGAGGATAATTAATTCTAATGCTATTTACGTCTCGTAACGTTAGGGAAATGAAATTCGTTTTATATTTTTTTCAGGAGTGCTGTGCTAGCAATTCTTCAATTATATTCCTCTCAGCCAACTATACAGACGGACTGCGTTTTTTTTCCGTTGTGTTGTGATGCTGAAAGTTATATGTTCTTCTGCAAAATTCTGGAATAAGAAAGTCCTTCCGATTGAGGCAATTATCGAATACGTTGTTTTAACCGTGAAAAATCACATTACACTAACATCTTATACAATTCGTGGAATATCTACCAACGTTTATCCTATTGTGAATAATAAGAAATGTGTGTATGCATTATGCATATATTACATCATTTCGTGATCAGACTTGATTAACGATGTAGAAGCTGACGAATTTGAGGGAATGTTCGATATGTACATCATAGATGGATCGTGATTTATAATCGAAAAAAAAAACTATTTGCTAACATTAAAATGTGTTTAAAGTCAGAATTACTGTAGGTTAAGAAATATTTCTTTTTGTAAATAAAGGCTTTTAAAGGAAGGAGGTAATAGGATACACTATGTGTGTTTTATGTGTGTCAGTTATACCTTAATATTGAATAAGATTGTAGTCAACAAATTAGTGTGCCGTAAAACTAGGAACATAATCTCGAGGGAGCGATCATTACTTACTTAAGGAAGATACTACGTGTGAAATATAATATCACGTAATATGAATATGAAATAATGATCATCTGAACTGAAAATAAATAAGTCCAGAATGATAGAAACATTGTATTCAATTTTTGTATGTAATTAAAAATTAGATCGACTTCTTCTCAGTATGACTGTGAAGTGAATAGGTCGAATTAATGTAGGAAAATCTATATTTGAATAAAATTTATTGCCAATTTCTAGAAACATGCACTAAATATTGCAAAAGAATACGTGGCTATATATATATATATATATATATATATATATATATAAATTTTTATTATTTTTAAAGTTATCCTCTCTTTTCGATAGTCTAGCCTTAATTTAAACATAAGTCACTTACGTTTGGCGATTGTCGTAACAGGAAAGACGTCAGGATTTTCCCCGGTGTTTTCCTTCTTCGCGGTACGGGTTCGAGCCTGCCTTCCTACTACCACTTTTTTTTGGCTCAATCTACCCATCCAAACACCCGGGAAACGCCGGACTGACATGCTAGTATATATATATATACACTTGTGCCCGATATTATTCATACCCCTCGGATATTTTGAGATTTCTATAAGAATATTGGTCAAACCAGAAAGTAGACAATATTAAAGGGATTTCAAACAATAAATCAAGCATAAGCATTTAATTTAAACTCAACAAATAAATAAATTATGCAAGTTTGAAACATTATACAAAGAAAAACAATAATGGCACTAGTTCAAAATTATTCATACCTCTCTTACTATTAGTCAATAGCATGCCCTTTATTCTTAATAACTGCCTGTAACCGTTTTGGATATTTATCAACAAGGTTTTTACAAGCATCAACACTGATTTTTGACCATTCTTCAATGCAGTAGTTCTCCAAATCCCTCAAATTTCTAGGTTTCCGTTTTTTAACCTCAGTTTTCAATATGTGCCAGAGGTTTTCGATATGGTTCAGGTCGGGACTCTGGCTAGGCCATTCCAAAACATTAATTTGATTATCCTCAAACCATTTCTTGACTACTTTGGCAGTATTTTTGGATCATTATCCTGTTGAAGGACCCAGTTTGGTCCTAAATGGAGCTTCTCAGCATCCTGTCTAATGTTTTTCTGGAGTATCTCCAAATATTGCTCCTTCTTCATGGTTCCATCTATCTTGACCTAACTACCTGGACCACTAGCCGAAAAGGAGCCCCAAAACATTAGGCTACCACCACCATGTTTCACCGTGGGTATGGTGTTCTTTGGGTTGTAAGCTTCTCCTTTCTTCCTCCAAACGTAAGAAACATCCATATGGCGAAACAATTCAATTTTTGTTTTGTCAGTCCACAAAATACCTGAGAAAACAGACTCTGGAGAATTCACATGGGTCCTAGCAAACTTTAGACGTGCTGCAAGGTGTTTTTCGGTGTGCAATGGAGTCCTTCTTGGTCTTCTTCCTTTCAGACCATTTTCATGCAGAGTCCTTTGCAATGTTTGCCTTGATATTTTTATGCCAGAAGACTCCAGATTTTCTAAAATGTCCTTAGTAGTGGTGGTTGGATTTGCATTAACACTTCTTACAATATTTCTGGTGGCTCTAGCAGACAGTTTCCTTTTCCTTCCCCTACCAATCAAGTTGTTTGTTGTGTAGTGGCTTTGGAATTTTTTGATGATGCTCTGTACTGTTGCTGTAGGGACCTCAAATTTCTTAGAAATTGACTTGTAACCTAAACCATCCTTATGTGAATTCAAAATTTTAGTTCTAAGATCATTACTAAGCTCTTTTTTCTTCCCCATTCTAATAATTTTTATTCTTTTAATGGTTTTCAGTTTATATCATTTTGATTTCTGAAAAATGCAAAAAACGAAATGAAATTAATCAAAGGTTGTATAAAAGCATTCAAAATAAGAATCAAACAGGAAACAAACAGTCAGAAACTCGATTAATACTGAAAAAATAAGGGGGCATGATTATTTTTGAACATTGCAGATTTTATAAATAGCTGTATATTTCTTTTATTACAAGTATCCCGAGATTTTAAAATGACGAAAATGATCAGAAGAGGTTTATTAAGAATATGTATCAATATGGACGTAAACAATAAATTCTTACAAAGTTACACCTAATAAACTCAATTTTCAAGGAGGGGTATGAATAATATCGGGCACAAGTGTATATATATATATATATATATATATATATATATATATATATATATATATATATATATATCGCCATGTTATGAATAAACAAATTTATATCAATTTCGCATATTTATGTTTATATATGTATGGAACATTTTTTATATTATTATGTTTTCTATTTGTTTCATAAACCCTGAAAGATATTTAAACTTTGATTACATTGCGCATATATATAAATATATATATATATATATATATATATATATATATATATATATATATATATATAAGTGTGTGCGTGTGCGTGTGTGTAATAGACGAACACAATGGAGATAATTACCTGTCCTAAATAATCTCCCTATTTTCTCATTTCAAAAAGGATTTCAATTTTCACGAAAATTAGTAACAAAATTTCACTTTAATCAACAGCAATGAAGATTTATTTATTTTACTCCCTAACATACACACATACACGTTGTACTAAAACAGGAGCCATTTTTTTGATAGGTTTTGATTTTAAGAAATTTCCTATACTATAGCTGCTTTTACCATAATTTCTGTACCAAGCTTACAATATGGTAATAAGCTAATATTTTAGTTTTACGATATTCACTGTTAAACCATCGCTACGATAACTTATTAATCGCCATAAACCTCTTATAATTTTGCAAAGTAATAAAGCGTTTAAAACTCACAACTGATCAAGTTATATTGAATACTGTTTTCATTAAAGTAAAAGCACAGTACAAAATATACAATTACGTTTTCTATTTAAAACAAACCAGAATCATTCATTTCTCTGGTTGATGCAAATTCTAAAATGCAGATGCAATTAATTCGAGGTTTGTAAAAAAAATGGTAGTAGCGGAGGGACCAAAACAACAGTAGGCAGCCAGAGTGAAGAGAGGTGTTAAAAAATAAGTGGTAGTAGGCAGGCAGGCTCGAACCCGTGACGCGAAGACGGAAAACGAAGTGAAAGGAAATCTGACATCTTACCGATGGTCCATGACGCAACCGGAAGTCATGCGCTCAAATTAAATCAATCTAAAAGAAATGGCGTCGGAAAATTAAACCCCTTTATGCAGAAAACTATCGAAATGAGGATAAAGGAATTAATGTATTTGCCAGTTTTTCGATATTTGTCGTCCGAAGGATCAAGGTTTAAAACAATACCATATTTTTACATGTTTATATATGTATGTATCTAGTCTAGTTTTGCATTTTATGTTAAACTGAAGTTGCTTTCGAGCAGACAACTACGTTGTCGATTTCAAATTCAATTTTGCTAAATACTTGTCAATATTTTTAATAATTAAATTCACCATATTCCGCATATCGCTTCAAATCATATCATTATATTCTTGATTATCCAACTAATAATCCTAATAAGTCTTATTTGTCAGTGTCGTCTGTCGCGGTAAAAAAAAACTTATTAGTATAAACATAATTAAATCACATATGACTTTAGTTTAATATTATGTTGGTGCAAAAATAATGTCGTTTTTATACGCATATATATATATATATATATATATATATATATATATATATATATATATATATATTAAATAATTAAATAATGGACTACCCATGGGCTCCAGTCTATCCGGTATTCTTGGCATTGCTTATATGGACAAACTCGAAAGACACACCCTTAGTACCTGCTACTCTTATCTCCTTTTTACTAGATATATCGATGGCATTTTAATTATCACATACTCCCGCGAAGAAGCTATTAACATTTTCCACAAATTCAATAACGTCGACCCAAACTTAAAATTTACTATAGAACACCCAGACTCTTCTGAATCTCTTTCTCTACTTGATTTTAAAATACAAATAAAAAAAATGATGCCATATGAACTGAATTCTACAGAAAACCCGCCAGCAAACGCCTCTTCGTACATTTCAAATCTGCACTACCTCTCAAGGACAAACTAAACTACGCACATGCCGAAATCTCACGCATACAAGACAAATGCACTAACATCTCCGACAAACATACACACACTAACAATTTCCTACAGACCCTCTCACTAAACGGCTACCCTAATACGATCCTATCCTCACTTAAAAAGAAAAAACGCAACACCCGACCCTTCTCTAACAATTGTTTTCTAAAACTACCCTTCCTCAGTGACAAAATCTCATCTTCAATCCGAAAAGCCATCCGCAGCGAGGGACTCAACATTCAACTCATCCACACTGGATCTACTTTAAAGACAACAGCTCAACCGAAAACATCCATCGCATACACCTTCCCCTTGTTCACTCTCTAATTGCCCAATATCACACACAGGTTTATGCTTTAAGAACCACGTTGTTTACGACCTACAATGCGCTAAATGCAGTGCATCTTACATTGGAAGCACTACCAGATTGCTTCACCACCGCATTAAAGAGCATTTAAACACTACTGCTTCGTCGTTCTATAAACATATTCGCACTTACATTAATTCAGATCCGGATTTTCACATCAACATTCTTGCTTCTTCAAGAAACGTAGGTCAACTTCGTATTCTCGAATCTTTAATTATTTCAAAAAATACTCCCACACTAAACAATAGACTGGAATCGAGCTCCGCTTTTATAATATAAGTTTAAAACATAAGAAAAACAATAATTAAAATAATAAAAAGAAAGGAAAAAAAAATATTGTTCTAAAATAATTAAAAGATTAATAAAATCTCACAGAGTTGCCTCCCTTCAACCCTTGATTGAATAGTCATCTCCCTTGATTCACAGACGCAACAAGTATTTTAAACACCAACTGATGTATTTTAACGTTCTCCTAACGTCATTTTTTTGTTCTATATTTCACGGTATCACGTGGCAAACTCTGTAGCTGCTTTTCCAATTTTGAACACTCTTCCGTTGTCTTCTCTTGAAAAAGGACTAATAGGTCTGAAATATATTGAGATTTATAACACCATTGAATACAACAGAAAAAAAAATTACTGTTGTTTAGAGTTAAAATTTGTGTGAAAAGAAAAAACAAACAACAACAAAAATAAATTTATTTCTTTTGTTTTCATTTAATTTTACTCTATATAAAAAAAAATCTCGCATTGTTCTTGGCTTTTAATTTTACCTTATAATTTTCTTCAACAATGCTTCAAGCAAACTACAATCTAAATAATTTTTTGAATGAGCGTAAGCAAATGTTAAAACTTTTCTTACATCTGATTAACCGTAAATTCAATTGCAATTTCTTTAAAATGTATTTGTAAACTTAAATTCTACACCCTAAGACTTCTACTTTAACAATGCGTTTCTATCTAATTCATTTACTTGTTTCTCTAATTTCCATCGTAAGGCTAC
Source organism: Euprymna scolopes (assembly GCF_053919585.1). Classification (NCBI taxonomy): domain Eukaryota; kingdom Metazoa; phylum Mollusca; class Cephalopoda; order Sepiida; family Sepiolidae; genus Euprymna; species Euprymna scolopes. Next base: position 86,794,515 of record NC_136497.1, on the reverse strand, counting down.
ATCGTGTTACACACGGCTCAAACCAGAGCGGTTTACGTAAAGTATTGGAATTCTTATGCAATGTCATGCTCTACGTTAAGAAGTCCTTACCTGCCCTCACAATCAGTTCTACGTGAACAGGAAGAGAAATCTAATGCTTTGTACGGACCCTTAAATTTGCATACATAATCAGGGTAGATGCCTTTTAATGTAACCAACTCTACGTCGATGAAGGCCACCCTCAATTGTGTAAGCCTTCGTTCTTTACGAACGTAATGACGGGACGCGTCAATCAGGCCCGGCGAACAATAAGTTTAACGATTCAAATGAAATTACACGTCAAGTCGGCAAAGGCCAAGGTGCTCAGGAAAGAGGTAAAATTGTTGTTCACATACGAACACATCAGTCTGTTAAATGAAAGTGTCTCTGATCAGCCAACGTACGCACATAACGCTGTGATTCTTGGACGGAAAAAGGGTCTGAAACACAGTTGCATACATGTAATACCAATCATTTCTATATGTCGCCACATTTTTTAAGACTTACGCACGTTTGAAGAATGTACCAAAGCTTTTGTCAAATATAATCACAATGGCTTGCACAATTTAGAGGGAGTTTGTGATATAAACCTTTTGGTAAGAGAAAATACACAGAGATATTTTAGAAAAATCGACATATCCGAAGATAAAACTTAGCTTCTATGAAATGTTTAAAATTTGCCGGACCGTTTTCCGAAGTTGTCTAGGGTTATATAAAGGTTTACTCTAAAGTAAAATTTTGAGGAATACATGTTCAATCATTTTACTAGTTTAAATATTAATTATTTTCTAGATCTTTCCTTACATTTCAACAGTTTATGTTAATGCGAGTTATCCTAAGCATGATAATGTTAAATTTAATTAGCATTTTTACATACAAACCCATGGTAAAAATAAGGAAGGAATGTAACGTTGGCATATAACATGTTAACATTTCGAAAGAATATGGTATATTTATCTATTGTGTGTAAAATAAAATGAGTGTTATCAAGTACAAAAATATTTAACCTCGCATTTTTTATAATAAGCAGTTTATTTTAGGCTTCTTCTTTCGAATAGTAAAAACACATGATGAAAATTCTATGATGTCCTCGGGACGGATATCAGAAAAGAAGGCAATAAATTAAAATATATTATATCTATAAATTAAATATTTATTGCAAATAGATCTTAGGACCGTTCTTGTGGTCATGTAGTTTTAAATAAGAGTTGTCCCTCTAAAAAGATGATGTACTATAGTTTTAAAGCAAATGGAATCGCGTTTTCTATTTGTTCGTTCTAGGAACATGGCTATAGTTCCAATGATAATAAAAATCAAAAGCGGCAAATTAAAATACAAACATCAGAATATAATGCACATCCGCGTCTTCGTAAATAAGTCAAACATATTCTCTTAATAGCTGAAAAGAATAAATTATATTGTGACTGGTCAATGCTTGAAATGGAATTGGTAGCTTTAAACTGAATTTACTTACTAAATTTTCGTAAATTTAACCACAAATCAGTTCAAATTATTGGTAACTGTGTTGGGAGACTAATTCTATATAAATAAAGCGTTTAAACATTGTTCATATGAAACAGTATGGTTTATAACGAATAATGATTTGGAGCATTAAAAATAGTTTCAATCAAAAAGTAGAGAGAAGAATTCGTATTTTCTCCGAGAACAGTTAGTAGTTATTTCATTATCTTAATGTAAGATTAATTATCGATTGCTCTTACCATATGTGCCTGCACAGTTTACAAAATACTCGAAAAGGCTACTTCTAAAATATTTTAATCAGAATGTTACTTTTTAACCGTAACCATATACTGACCGTGATTTTAATATTATTGTATTTAAAAAAAATGATGGTCGGAAAGGTGTACTTCTATAATAGCTGAACCTGAATGTGATTGGAATCATAATAAAACGTATTTTGTAAGGTTCATAGAAAACAAACACAAAAAAATACATCCCAAACGAAATTTGTCATATGACAAAAAATATTAAAAGATGATTATTAGTTTTGTGGCAATATGACCAATTTTTTTAATGCTAATGGTTAAAAATCAAGTTTAGTACGTGTTTTGGTTTGTCCACGTTGCACGGAAAAATACTTTGTTTACTTTTGTGTTGATATACGGCAAAAATATATTTACCGAATCAAGGATATGCTTTAGTTAAACGAGGATAAATCACAATTTACATTGTTTGACTGAAAATTTGTAAAAGATAATTGGCGAAAATTATGCCTATATTTGTTTGGTTTACTTAGGGCAGAAGAAGAAGTACAATGTCTAAGGCGTGTATAAAAGGAACCGTGTGAAAATGAACCAGTGTGTTGTTTTGTCTTTATTGTGTAGAAAATAAATAACAATTACAGCAAAAATATGTTTAGCAAATGCGATACGATCGATGAAACATATTGTTTCCAGCTTTCGTTTGTACATTTTGTTAACCGATTGTCTTTTTTATGTGACGTAGTTTTCACGGATACCATGTTGGCTAGTCCTCGATAAGCGTTTTAATTAACCGTTCGAAATTCCGTTAACCCGGTATTCCCTTAATCTGATAAACGTATGTTGTAATCCAATCAAATCGACTATCAGTTGTGAAGTGGGCGTTTACTATTTACGTTCAGATTAATTAGTAGACGGCGGTTTAAATAAAAGAAATGATAAAATGATATAATAACAAATGTTTATAATAATTGAGCACTATGAATGTTTAGTATCGCTATAAGCTGGGATTGAAAGAGGACATTTCCTCCTGTACGTATGACATGTTTTAGAAATGTTTTTCCTCAGAATTGTTGTAGTAATTTAGTATACTATATTTAATCAATTGATAATAATTAGAAAAAACACGAATCTGGCATTGATAGGCTGGATGGTCGTTTTGGATTTATGTGTGTCGTCAGTATTTTCCCCAATAACGTCTTTTTATAGTCGGGAATAATTGACTTCATTTTATTAAGAGATTGTCTATTTTTGTTGGAATGTTTACAGCTTAGATAATAATGAGAAAAACATATGATCCTTTTGTTATATATATATATATATATATATATATATATATATATATATATGCGTAAAACATTACTTATTTGAAGTTGATCGCTAAATAAATGGTAAAGTATTTAATTTGATATATTTTCTAGAATGCATTATTTATCTTCATCTGTAACAAGATTACGTGATTATAGGAATATAATTGTTATTCATTACCTTATATTGAAATAGTATTTTTATTTTTTCACTTGTACTATCAAATAAGGTTGTATTACGATACTTACTTTTTTATTTATAATTCACCAAATATAAACGTTATTGTTCATTTCCTTCTTATTTTTCGAAACTCTGTCATGTTCATCAATGTCAAAATCCCAATCAAGAATTTTCCTAAAACACCCTGAATAAATATTTAAAAACGTAACATATTTTCCGCATGTAAAAATTTTCAAAATTACATCACAGCCAAACTAAACGATATGAATTAGAGATTAAAGAACATGAAGCATAAAAAATTTGTTTCAAAATGGGTGAATTCAACATTAAATAATCCGAAAAGGGTTATCATACAATAAAATAAAACAACCAATCCACGTTAAAAATCCGTGCAGTGTATGTATCGTAAGATTTCAGTATTAGATTCTGTGGCTAATTTATCATATGACATCGATGTTTCTAAAAATGGTTCTTTTAATTTGATTATATCTGGGGATATGACATAATGCCGGATGTAAGATATTCAGGTATTTACTTACACCTTCCAACGGAGAGATACATTTAAGCCTAATCGTGCATTTAAGGTGGAATTTTTGTATCTCTCTTGCACTTGGTTTATTGGGTATATTTGCGAAATAGTTATTTTAAGTTAGTTTCCCTAGATTCGCTTATTTCTATAATTAGTGGATCGATGAATAGCTTCTTAAGATTATGGTATATTTTCATATTGTACACAAGATTATGACATCTCACTATAATTTTCCTCTCAGCTATGTTTGAATCAGTACGATTGGGAACACAAACTCCTTATATGGTTGTTCATTTCTCTTCTCCCATACAGCTATGTTTGGTTTAATAACTTAATAACTCCGTTTTTTGGTTATGTAGTTGTAGGTATTGCATAGTCATGTGTGATGGTGTACGATTTGTTTACAACTGTTTTTTCTACTATATATTCCAATGACTTGTTGCTACATGCTCACAGTATTGGCACAATGTGGATGGTTAATATCTTAGTGGGTCATAACTTCAGTTTCTGTATACAGATGAAGCTTATGGCACTTGTGTTTGTATGTTATTTGTATACTGTTAATATTGTCATCGTTTCGAACTTTTTTATTTTAATTCAATCGAAGTTCTCAGAAATCAAGGGCCCTCATCCTGGGGCTAACACGATCTATATCCGATATAAATAAATATATGAATATTCCATTAATATTCTCTTTTTTCCTTTCAAAAACTAAGTTAGTAAAGAAACTGAGAATAGAATTTTACTCCCTGTAACAGACCATTTAAATTTTCGACCCAGGTGTTTCATTTTACTTCAGAGTTCTCAGAAATCAAAGGTGTCCTGTCTGAGGCTAAACGTTATCCCGATATAAAGTAAATATATATCTAAATATTCGATTAAAGTGTTTCTTTTTACTTTTCAAACACTTAGCTTGAAAAAAGTTGGAACACAATTTCCCTTTCTCCAATTGGTCATTAAAATATGGTATAGCATATCAGTCTTGTGGTCTCATGGCCTTGACTGGATTCCAGGAGACAAATTTATCATAGAAGTTCAGTGTTGTTACTTGATGTAACATCACTTAGAAGGAATGAAATACCCCTCATGATGTTTCATACTAGGGAGATCATATTTGGACCGCGAATACTATGTTATTTTGAATATTTAGTCAGCATTTATAGAGACACACAAACACACTCACCCACATATATGTGTATATCTATATAAATATATACACACACACATATATATGCAGACACACATATATATATATGTATATATATGTATATATATATATATATTTATATATATAACGAAGGCGGCAGAGTTAGAAGGAAATATACACTCTACGATAAGCAAATGAAGGTTTTAGTGAAACGCAAAAGGAAACGCCAAAAAGTCAAATTACTATAGACATAAATGGATAGAAATCCCAGTAAAATACATAATTATGAACGATAAACATAAACAGACATTTCGGTGGGTGTGCGATACAGACAAATGAAACAATTAGTAACTAGTTATACATCGATAGTCAGACGACCAAGTCTATCAAGTACAAAGACAGGGCAATTAACTCTTCAGTTGATTGTCAAAGCTCGACAGGAAAAAAATCGGTTGTGTGATTTTCGAATGTTTTCTACACTTCTGTATTTTTTTCTTTAAAATGTTAATCCTATTTTTTTATTCTCTGTATCGAGTTACTAGTTGTGTCTTTAATTTGTCGATTACCCTTTTGTCCATTTTATGAAGACGACGTAAGGGAGGAATCTATTTTTTTTATCTTGCACTAAAAATCAAAGACCGTATAAAGTTTGAGAGACGGAAGATGCAAAGAATTTGATGCTTTTCCAACTCAGCGTCTTAGAATTAAGAGAAGCGGGTGAACATTAACCGAAATAAATTGAAACAAATTGCTCTTAATTTGAACTATAGCTTCCGGTCAGGTGGTCAACAATTGGTGTAATTGTTGAGTGTCTCCTTTGCCAGGAAATTCCTTGCGCTTTGATATCGCAAAATTGACTATTGTTTATTGAGCGTTGCATTTCCCAGATCAGTGTTTATTTTGAAGTTTAGGGAAACTTCTCACAGATTTCACTAGATGCGATAATTATGCTATGAAAAGAAAAGGAGATATTATAAAAGATTTCAATAAACTAGTTATTATATTTATTATTCTAATTACTATTCTTACATGCGTTGCTATAGATGTTTATGTAACTGAAATAGACTTGTGAGATTAACAATCATGCATTAATACAGACAGTGACTAGCAATTATATGTTTCTGTAATCGCATATATTTCTAGTATATATGATGAAGGGAGGTATACTATTACAGAGCGTGGAAGCGCGAATGAAAATGCATGGAAATGACATCAGCGGTAAAGAAAGACTATAAAAACAGGAAGAGCGCGTGAGAGAGGACCATCATGTTAGAGGTGTGAATAGCGCTCAAGAAGATGATCACGTGACAGACGTCACAGCTGTAACGAGTGAATGAGTAAATAAATGGCGTTGCGCAACAACAAAAAAGTTGAAGTTCTTATCGGTTCTTTGATGACTTTCCAACCGATGCTACAACGTGCTTGTTCCAAGACAATGTTATAATACTTCCTAAAATCTTCATCTTTAGAATGGATAATGTCTGTTTAGTTTAGTTTAGTAATGTCATAACACTGGTCAATAATAAATTTGCTGTCTACTTTTGTTGCAGCTGATTTATGACAAAACTGATATGCTGAATCTCGAAATCGCATATGTCATATTATTGCGCTTTTGTTTACATTCACGCACATGTGGAACATTTTAGAAGTTGGTGAAGATAAAACGAATACAGTTTGTAAATGATTATTTTAATGATCAGCATTATTAAGATCCGATAGTTCTGGATAATGAAGTACAAAATTGATCACCTTGAAGCCATAAAATATCGAAATCTTCGAAAACATCGGTGCTCAGCATACACGTCGATCTGGCTTTACAATAAGGAGAATACCAACGATCCTCTAGTGAACAGAGACAAAATACGCTCTACAGCACTGCACATGAAGCTTGACTTTTTGATCATGGATCTTCCTCAGTTACTTTTGTCGGGTTTTTCGGGTTTGACCATAAAGAAGTTGAAACTTGACATCTTTGAGTGTCATCAGTACCGACGGCTTATCAGAGATCCAACCTTCGAAAACTCAATGTACGAAGTAGAACTGGAATCGCGGAAGGCATTTGTTTTAGTAGTGAAAACATTGTTGGCAAAAATAAGGCGATAAACTGAAGAAATCTGGTCAACAACCTGTTGATTGCTTTAAAAACTTATGCGGTAACATGAGCATTCCAAAGCACTAACTATTTTCAAATATGGACCGGTTTCCAGAGAACAGGGGTTCAATGAGTGACGATGAAGGGGATGACAAGGGCCGAACTAGATGAAGACTAGGTATCGGGATCGCTAAATACGGCCATGATTGTTAAGTACTGTTGAAATCGCTAACATTCAAGGAGTTCTGAAAAACCAAATTTCCAGCCGTGAAGTTTGAACAATAGTGAATCAACATACAATTTCATCCAATTACCTTCATCAATGCTTACTATTCTGGTTACAGTAATTAATGTTTCCTTCGGGTAATCAATACATGTTGTTCATAAAACATTTTCTTCCTTAAAAGCATATTTTCGATGGCATATGTTGACAAAAATCAACTAATAAAGCCACAAAAATGTTACTAATTTTGCCACAAGATTAGATTTGTTTAAAATCATTTTACTAGAAAACATTGGCCTGATCTTCACTGCTTCAATATCTCTGATCAGCTTTAGAAATCTAGACAACATTCGGAAAGTAAAACATTGTTGAATACTGTAACCGAACAGATACTACACTAGTTCCTGAAGACAAGATCGAGGAATAGTGCTATGACAATAGTATAGATATATCATCCCTTTAAAGGGGTGCAATGCTTGTAGTAGTGGTTTTCATGCCAGGATATTACACTAACGGATTACTTGTATGGAGAATTAAGCAATAGTACTTTAGTCTCGTATTGTATAGTAAATTGAATAGATCATTAATGTTTGGGGTTCATGAAGATGTATACTAAATTAGCAGTTCTGGCCGGCTTTGCCAGGGCCCTATGTACTGTTCATAACTTGCCCTACGTGTGAATACACATTATATAAGGTTTTAAATGTTTAGACCAAATTAGTCTGAGTAATTTCATAGAGGTCAATTTGTTAACCTTGAGCCTAATTCTGACCCCTTAATATTTATTATGTTGGTCTCAAATCAAAATATATAGATTTATTCATGTCAAAGTTACGTACATCTAAAATTTCAAGTCTTTACACCCAAAATTAGCAGAGGTATTTGGTATAATCTGCGAAGGTCAACTCTTTCAACTTTGACCTTTTGCCGGCCAAATTTTTGCTCCCAAACTGATTAAAATGCTTGCCACATGTCTGTGTCTCCGTTATGTATAAATTTCAAATGTTTAGACCCAAAATAGGCTGAGTAGTTTGCTAGACACTGCAAAGGTCATATCTTTTAAACTTTGACCCCTTGGCAACTCAAATTTTCGATTAAAAAACTTGCCCTATCTCTGAGTACCCTTTATGTAAAATTTCACATGTTAAGGCAAGAAATTAGCTGAGTAATTTGGTAGAGAGCGCAAAGGTCGAATTTCTTTAAACTTTGACCCCAATTTTGCCCCCCTTAACATTTTTTTTTTGGGGGGGGGGGGCTCAAATCAAATTAAAAAGTTCAATCCATGTCCAAGTAACCTATATTTAAAAGTTCTCGTGTTTAGACCCAAAATTGGTGGTGGGGGGGTTGGCAGAGTTTTCACATGTCAAATCGTTTAACTTTGTACTCCTTGGCAGTCAAATTTCTCTCCAAAAACCGATTAAAATGTTTCCCAAATCTCACTACTCTTTATGTCAAATCTCGAATCTCTAGACCGACAATTGACAGTGTTATTTTTATGGAAATGTACACAGACACACACAGACATTTTCACTTTTATAGATATATAAATGGCCATTAATTATAAAATAACAAACTAGCAGAAGACTGCATTTAAACTAATGAAACAATATCAGTAACTGGAATCCGTAGAGTAATTTAAAAGTCCGGTATAAATGACCTCATATGTATGGAAAATTATAATCATTCGCTTTTCTTAGATAAAGCAAAACATATTCACAGAAGAGGCAGGACCTATGTAAGGCGTATGACGTTAATTAGTTATTTACTTATCAAGAATTTGAAATTACACAAAAAATTTAGTTTTACGTAAGGATCTCCAAATCCCCCAATATTAAAACCCTGAATAAGATTCAAACTAAAAACTTCCCCTGAGAGAAATGATACTACACTTTGATCCTGGACATAATTATTGAGATGGTATTATTTTTTAACACAATACTTGTTTACATAGACGAAAGCGTTCACTTTTATTCGGGTTGATACCAAATCAGTTCGAAGTGATAATTTTTCCGAGTTTGATAATTTTATTTAACGCGTATTGATAACCGGGATTAGAAACGATTAATACGCCTATTCTGTCATGTCTGAGAGAATAGGAACATCCTTAGTAAAAAAAGAATTAGCTGAAGTAATACATCGTACATAAAGAAACATTATCAACCGTTATCGCTACATTATAGCTCATCGTTTAAAATCTTTGCAATAATTCCCACATCGATAGGAATTGGAACAAATATACTAAAGACATTGCTTAGGTTGCTGAAAGGATGATGGATTCCATCTACCGTGTTAGAAGACTTCTCACATCTGACAGTATCCTGTTTCTCTATAAAGCTACCATTCGCTCAATCATGGAGTATTGTTGCAACATCTGACCCCTTACATCTTCCACACTTCTTAGTCTAAGCATCTGGGCAGGAGCTGCTAGAAAGGACTTGTCCTGCCTTGATAGAGTTCAAAATAGACTTCGTAGCCTCGTAGGAGATGCCCTTTTCTCTTCCGTGCAAATTCTATCTCACAGAAGGGATGTTGCGAGTTTGTCTCTGATGTATCGTTATTTTCATGGAGAGTGTTCGACTGAGCTTCAATCTATGGTTCCCCCCTCGCCAATCTTTCACAAGAAACACTCGTCTATCTGAAAACATTATCAATAATTCCCCCCACTCTTTATCTGTGCCTAAACCTAAACGTAGATTCCATGAACAAAGCTTCTTTCTTAGAACTGCACGCCTGTGGAATTGTCTTCCGTTTTCCTGCTTTCTGGCTGACTACAATATGGTTGTGTTCAAGTCTAACGTAAATAAGTTCTTGATGAGCCGTTCTATATAAGTTATCAAATTTACCGAATTTTCATTACTGATGATTACTATATTGTCCAATTTCTACTGTATACTCTTTAACCCTTATCCTTGAGTGGTCTTTTGGCCTTGATAATGTGGTGATACCTGTGTAAAAAAAAAGATAGGATCCAATAAAAGTCTCTCACACTATCTAGCAAGCTTGACCTCTGTCCTATCGACGCATTATTGTGTTTCTCTGCGGATTTCACAAATGATATAATGGAATTTGTTTTCATTGTAAACGTCGCTAGTTGCCGAAAAGTTTTATTTATAGACAACCTAGACTTTGGAATTCCCCACCATTTTCCTGCTTTACTTGTAATGCGAAAAAAACAATCAACTCCTTGCATATGACCCCGTGTGTTTGTGGTTTTAAATATTGACAGTTATAAAAAAGACTGAAAACAAAAATCAACGAAAATGGATTTTTTTTAATCAGTAGTAAAAAATATCCTGACAGTGACATTTTAATTTTTTAATCGTATAAACTTTCCGAACACAAGATTCCTGATGTGAACTTGTTCCTAAATAAGTGACTTGTAAAAACAAACGAAAAAACGAATGAGAATTAATTCACTTATTTAAAAGGAAAATAATAATAATGGGACGAATCATGTTTTCTTTAATTAACTTAGCAACGGAATGAAAATTGGTTGTTAAACAGTTTTCACACCGTTGAAACTACTAACGTAAATCTAAGGAACTTGGACAAGCTTCTGAACCTGTAAGTACGATAAAACAAATATCACAGTAACGTTTCCAGAAAAGCGACCGTTGTATTTAGTGTAAGTAGTATTTGCAAGTTGTATGTTTCTGAGTGTTACAAATTGTTTGTTAAAAGTACAAGATACTTACAAAACACAAACTTCTTCACTTGATGGTAGAGTGCAGTGTTAAAGTATAATCACTATTATGGTTTCCTATCAAAATGCATTGGTAATGATTTAATGGAAGTAGAAACGCTTTCATCATAATCCAATGTATTCTCAGTATTTAATTAATAAATACTAGGAAGGGTGCTCAATATTTTTTGTGAGGAAAATCATAGTTCTCCCATCTAGAGAATCTGTTATTGTCAACTCTCACTGGTACGTCTTGAAATTCGACAAAATGCTGTTGAGGTTATTATTTCTGAAAAAAAAATCTGCAACACATGAGGCTTCTTTTCGCATATTTCACAAACCAGCTTTAATCAACTTGAATGCTGATGATTAACGAGTTTTAACTGAGTGGAAAACGATATATATTACTTCTCCTCTCATATTCGGTAATATACAGGATGACGTCTTTTGAAATGCAACTATACCAGAATATCCCTGCCACAGTTAAACAGTTGAACAAGTAAGTACAAGATGTTATATGGATATCATGAAAGGTGAACAGCTATTGTAGACGACATGGAATGTTAGTTTTCTTGTATAAATCCAGACAACGAAGCCCAAAACTTAAAAAGAAGGATTTTATGCAATGGACACTTAGGCTAAATAAAACAGCAATTATTTCCAATTCAATATACAACAATTTAATTATATATATATATATATATATATATATATATATATATATATATATATATATTATTTTAATTGGAATTCATTATTGAAATGAGTATTATTTATATTAATTTATTTATTGCGGACTATTATTCTCATCTTTATTAGTTGTTGTTTCGCGAGGTTTCGGCCAACTATTCCTCTGGCCTTCCTCAGGTGTTAACCGCGACGGATAGGGACTTCGAATCTCCTAAATGCATTCTCAGCAATCACTGCCAGTGTGAGACGGCAACAACTACGGATGGTAATGATTACTGAGAATGCAGTTAGGAGATTCGAAGTTCCTATCCGTCGCGGTTACCACCTGACGAAGGCCAGAGGAGTAGTTGGCCGAAACGTCGCGAAACAACAACTAATAAAGATGAGAATAATAGTCCGCAATAAATAAATTAATGTAATTATAAGTTAGTTTTCATTAAACATTGGGACTTCTGAACATAAATAAATCATCCAAACAATTTGCACTTAACTTTGGGACCTACAACAAAGCTTAGGAGAACGGGGTATATTTCTCATCCAAGTCTCATCCAAGTCCTATCCAAGTCTACCGATTTGTAACATAGCAACGATACGCAAATGTAAATGCATTCGAAATGACGTCAGAGGGACGGAAAAATATTATAAAAACGACAAAGATAACGATCACGTGTGAGACTTGTAAAACGTTCGCGTACGGGCGTTTTATTATTACGATATAAATTTTCAAAGAAAGGAATAAATCATTTGTCATTTATCTAAATTGAATTTTCGAAAAATTGCGAACCCTTTGTTGCGGGTAATCATTTTGTGACAAGGCTAATGAACTTTTAATCGTGCGACCTGACTGATAATGCAATCCTCCTTTATTGATGAGACCCATAATCTGGCGTGTCGATTAACAGGATTAGATATAAAATTTTAAGCAGTCTTAATTCGCTTATCAGAGAAAAACAAAACGCAACGATTAAAAAAGATAATCGGATAATAGTCATGGCTTAAAATAAAGAAATTGCTAATAGAGAATATCAGAGAAAGGACAAGAAAAGCAGAAGCGAAAAATGGATACAAAGTGCGTGGACGAGAAAGAAGAAAAGAGAAAATAAAGAAATTAGCATAAATATTGAATTCTAAATTTCGCTTATGTTGAGTTGCTTCAGTACTGCTGACTAAATTGTTCAAAGTATCATGCTTTGAAAGAGAGAAGGAAAAAAGGAGAAACAGAAAGAAATATAATAAGGGATGGATATAGAAACAGAATATAAGAAAGAGATAAGGTGGGAGAGTATGAGGAAATAATAATTACAAGCATGTAATAATTATATTTCTCCTATTTACTTTACGTCTCTCTGGTAGTGTCGTATTTCGCTGCTTCATATCAAAGGAAAAAATAAAACACCCACACTTGCACACTTACACACTGTGTAATACACAGTCACACTTACACGCACACAAACACACACACATACATACACACACACATATATATATATATATATATATATATATATATATATATATATATATATATATATACAGAGAGTTTATAGCTTTCCAGTGATACCAAATATGCCATACCTTGTAGAAAAATTAATTTTCACATTGTGGTTGATATTTTCGTGGAATTACCCTCTTATTTAATATCTACTGTTGATATTGAACTATAGTATTCAATAACTAACGGTTTCAAAGGCAAGAAAACAGATACAGGTTTAATAATTTGAATTTTTATTTCTAACTGATGTCTAAGTATTGTTTATTGAAGCTCGAATGTTTATTAATTGTTTATTAGAGTTCCAAATCTAAGATAGCTTTCTAGAATAATTAATAACTATTACATAAATCGAAATAGAGTATTAAAACCTGTTGTCTATTATTAAGTATTCAATCTAACACGATTTTATTAATATTATGTTTACTCGAGGGAACGCCTGTGTTATCTTTTTTATGAAATATCCTATTATATGTAAAAGTTTTAGAATAAAAATGTAAATTGAAAATTAATATATATATATATATAGAAGGTATTCTCCGTTGTGTCTAACATTCCGATGTTCAATGGTTTAGAATATATACACGCACAGGAAGGCAAACATACAGACAAACGGACAGACATGCAATGTCTTTCAGAAATCGAACATAATCTTATTCGAGCAGAGTAGTCTTAAAATGTCGGTGGTAAGTATTGATTTTGGTTCCAAAAAGTGAAAGAGTTTCTCGAAAAGTGACAGCTCTACAAATTAGGTTTTAGAAATAATAGCACAGGAAATAAATACGTTCCCGAGGCTATCTATAGCCCTTAACATAAAAAAATAACACGCATTGAAAGTAAATCTATACCTGAAGGACTACGCATTAGCTGCACATATGTGCCATGTGCTCAAAAGCATGTTTGTTCTTTTTTTCTATTTCTTACAAGTTGTATTAATCCGGCGTTGCCCGCTGGAGACATAGCCATATCTAAAACTTAAAGAAAAATATTAGGAATTTTTCAATGTTGTAAATTACAAGGTATATTTTGTTAACATGTTTTTTACGAGAAGGATGTTGTAGTTTGCTTTAAACATGGTGGGTAGTTTGAAAGAAATCGTTTGAAGACTATATCAACGCGGTTTGTAGGAAACAATATGGACACAAATTAGCGTGTAAAAGAATTATGACAATATTGGAAGGAATTTTCAATATTTTACAATTATTACGTTCTTTTTACCAACACATTGTATCGTACCTTATTGAAGATATCGATATTCTACGAACGACATTGATATAACCTTTAAACAAAACTCCTTCCACATTCTTATTTTAGTAAATTATTGCAGTATATGTCAAATATGCTCCCTTTTCCGGTTATTTCATTTTTAATTACAGTATCTATGCGCTTAATTGTAAAAGCAATAATCGGCGCTTTTATATTATATAAACGAAAACATATTACATTTTCAGTAAAGCCTTCGTAATTGTGGTATTACAAGTAGTACAATATCACAACATTTACGGAAAACTATGAGACAGAAAAATAATTACAGACAATCAAATCCAACTTAATGCCCAGATAATAATGAAGAAAAAAGGCGGATAGGTAAAATAAACAAAACTTAAAGGAAAAGGAACCCAGAAAACAGAAACCAGAAACCAGAGACGAAAAAAAAGGAAAAGATAGAACGTAAAATAGGTATTTTTATTACCAAGGATGAGAGAGGGTATGTTGGGCACAGCATCTTCACAAGTGAGGTATGTTGCTCTGAGAGGTTGTATAGGGGGGTGGGAAAAAAGATGCGTAAAGAAAGTCAACATAGATTGGTTATGAGGGGGGTAGAGTGTTGGTGTCCAGACATGAAGTAGGATAGACAGAAATAAAGAAGGGGAAGGAGCTGTGATTTGAATGTAAGTTATTGATAGCGTCGTTATTTTCGATTATAAAAAAAATAGGGTTTAGATAAGAGAAAAGGTAACCTATAAACAAGTAATTTACAGCCTTTATCACTGTAGTAAATGGTAAAATAAATTTGTTAAATTTAAATAATAATGACACCAATAAAAATATAAACGAAATATCAGTAGGAAATGCAAAGGAAGAAAATCCACTAATTACGCACAAATTAAACAAGATTTCGTTAATGTTATTTTGCTCTGTAGTCACCAAATGTAATTATGTCTAAAACATAGACATCTTCCTTATTTCAAAGTAAGGAATTTTGATCAATAGTAAAAAGAAGATTCTAGATATAAACGTCATTGACATGATATTTTTTTCTATTCACTTGAATAGTTTTAAAAAACCGTGCAAAACTACACTACGAGGAAGATTTTTTTATTATAATTTCGCTAGGTATATATATATATATATATATATATATATATATATATGTGTGTGTGTGTGTGTGTGTGTGTGTGTGTGCGTTTGTGCGTGTGTAACACAGTTTGAGTATATATGCTCATAAAAATGTAAATTACAATTGTTCAGATTAACCAATTGTACAAATTAGGCACTTGATGAGGGGCATTTGCGATTCGTAGCCCTGTGGGTAGAACTGCCGACTGTCAACTCGATGGTGATCGGTTCGATCCATGGCTGGAGAAAGGTGCTTGTCATGTCACACTGAGAATTGTGATACAATGAAACAGTACTGTATGTGGATGAATATATATGTGTGTATGTGTGTGTCTATTTATTAATAAAAAAAACAATGAGCATCTCTTGAAAGGGGCATGTGGGTAGTCTACAACGAAACAAAGTGTCCTCCATTTCCATAAACACTTATCCTTAAAAAAATGCACCAGCATCAAGTGACAGTTCTCTGTATAGGTCATACACAATATAAAAAGCACTTGCGAGTTCTATCTAGTTATGTCTGGTGGAACTATTAACGAAATTTATTTTTACTCACAATTCCAGACATGTTCACAAGATGGAAATAAAAAATCCCAAGTTTGACAAGGCAAATCTGAAGGAGATCGGAGTTTACATTGTCGGAAAGTTAGTGAGAATATAGGATAACAATAGCTGAACCATTCTAATACATAAAATACATCTTTATCTATATAATTCCCAAACATATTTCTGTTACCTCCTTATATATCCATCATCCATCGGATTAAATGCGCGTACGTCATAAGAAATTCAATAAATACAGATAACAAAGCTTTGGGTTGGCCATGCAGTGACACTATGCACTAGTATTGCAATTGAAAGTAGGTAATAGTCCAATGTGGTCTATTCTTCAACGAATCGTTGTAAGGCAAAGTCACGTTCCTCAATATTCTAAAATCGTTTTGTTGTTGTTTTTTTTAGAACAGTCATGTTTTTTTTCATTAATTTGATATCGTCTACATAATACGAAAATAAATAGCGATTACTGGTAAGGATTCAGATTCTAAAAAGCTCAAGCGAATTCTATTTATTTACGTCATCAATTAAGCGGGTTGCTTTATATGTGATCGATTAAATGCCCATAGAAATGAATTGATTTCACTTTGTCCGCTTGAAATTCCCCGCTCTTTTTAATGAAGTAATGGAAGATGTTGTCTGATTCAGTAACAGAAAGCTTCGATTAATGCTCAATAGGAAATCTAACATGTTCAATAGCTTAAAAATAACTTCTCTCCTCTTTTACGTTCCTTTTAATACTCGACTAAATCGGTGAGTGGATTTAACCAGTAGATACGACAAAACAAATGCAGCATGAGATAGTGTGATGTATTACGATCAATAAGTCCGCTTGTGATGTCTGGGATTCCTTTTTTAAAATTTGAGTAATATATATATATATATATATATATATATATATATATATATATATATATATATATATATATATATATATTACAGGGCGTATAATCTAATAGTTCGAGAATGACCAGAAAACAACGAAAGAAGCAATTAGCTGAAAAATTTAATTAATGAAAAGGTAAATTAAAAATATTAAAATATATGTGTCTTCGTTTTTTAAACTTTTATAAAAAAAAACAATTCAATTCATAAATAATAGAAAAATGTCAACATATTGTTTATTTTTGTGCATTTTATTAAATGTAAAATTTACGCGAAGAAACATTGACGAAGATATAAAATGCTATATGCCTCTCTGTCCGTCTTTATTTTATAAACTAACTCTTCCGAAACTAAAAGTCGCAGAGCGGCGCTAAGGGTCTCATATAATTGCATTTAGTTTATAACCAACTGTCTATGGGTCTTGACCTGAGTAAAATTGCTTTTAAGGGTTCAACATGAGTGAAATTTGAAAAAATCTTTATACATTTTGTACATTCGTCTCAGTTTTTTTTTATATTTTTAATCAGTTTGGAAAAATATTCAAAAGTTAGAGGAGATATTCTCTATTAGAGGAGATATTCTCTATTAGAGTAGATAAAGGTAGGACTTTATTTAAGTAGTATACTTAATATATACTATTGCTGCAAGCTTGCCTGTATTGAAAATGCTTGCTTCCTTGCCAATCAAACCATCTAATATAGTAAACCTTATGTTCAAGTACATTCGAAATATAATACAGTGCAAAGAAACAGTTACTCATGAAAACGAACCTCCTAAAGCAAAACCTGAATAATTATCTAAACTCGAATGTAAATTGATACTAATCCGACTTTACAAAGTGATAATAGTTAATTATTGGATTTTAATTAATTATAAGGTGAAACTCTAATGATTCAAACTCGATAGATAACGACAAACTTCCATCCATTAATATGGGAGGGGAGATTATCCTCAAAAGTGTCCTGAATTGTTAACTTAGCACCGGACTTACTACTTAGATATAAATAAGTCACTTGTACCCATTTCCCTCCTCCCCACTTTTTTTTAAATGGAGAGTAGATCATACAGTGGATGTGTTATCGGCAGCTCCAGTAACTCTCGCTTCTCCTATTTTGTCATTCAGTCCTCATTCAATGAGTGATTTTTCTGACAAAGGGTGAAGAAAAAGCTGCTTAAAGGTCGGTAGTACTTGGTGACCAGTAGTCTGAGATGTCGGAAATTTTTCTGTCTCTGTCTGTCCTTGTGGCCATTTCACTAGTAAGAGTGCTGGAGGTAAACGTTTTGTCTGGGCTGACGTTATCCGCCTGATAGTCAGGGACCCGAACCTTGGATTAACCACCAAGGAGGCTGTCCTATCAGCAGGCGCAAAGTACTGGGACTGCTTTATTGCCATTTGGTGAGTGGATCTGGACCATGCAGTAGTCTCTGGTGGGGTATCTCGATGCCATACTAGTGGGTAATTGTTAAGACTTTACCTTTTCGTGTGCTACAAAAAAAAATTCCTGTCTTTTTCTCTCTTACTTTCCCTATCTGTACTGCTCTAACCAAATATGCCGACCTATTCCACAAATCCCAAAACCTCAAAATGAAATATCTCCAGAACAAAAACTCGATTAAACCTAGAACCCCATCTTCCAACGTAGACCCCTACTACCAGGTCTCCTTCTCCAACATCAGGGGTCTACGTTCCAACCTTCCAGAGGTTGAAACCCAATTACAGGAGACGAAACCGGACATATTATTTCTAAGTGAAACTGGAATAGGGCCGACCACTTCCCTAGATGAGTTCATAATTAACGGATACTCTAATTTAACAGCTACATCTGACACCCAAGATCGCCATGGGCATGGAATATGTGCCTACATAAAGGATGGCTTCCCGTGTGGCAGAGATATCTCTAGAGAAGGTCCTAATTTACCCTATATGTGCTTCAGGGTTTCACTTGCTAACACCACTGCATTTATATTTGCCCTCTATAGGCCCCACAACAGCGGAGTTACTATCTTTAAGAGCTTATCTTAGAAAATAGACCACATACTGCCTTCACATCCCTCGGCTAACATCCACATCTGTGGTGACTTCAACGTCCATAACGTGGAATGACTGACCCATTCAAATAAGACAGATGATGAGGGGGGGGTTATCATGATTTCTCCATTGCTTATGACCTCACTCAGATTGTTCGCGAACCCAACCGTGTGCCCGATACTCCCGGTCAATATGCAAGCTTCTTAGACCTTTTTCTCTCAACTTCCCCTGAGCTATGTTCATGTTCCGTTCATTATCCTCTAGGATCCTCCGACCACTCCGTCGTATCAGTTAACATAAAAACGAAATGTAAAAGCCCCCAGACGTACCCCTCGACCGTACTGTATACCGATACTCTATGGCTGACTGGGATAGCTTCTGTACATTCATATCTGATTTACCTCTGCACTCCATGTTTAAAAAGGAAGTGTCCTCTATAGTATCAGATCTGACCGAATGGTTAATTGTAGGCATAGACCAATTCATACCATCTAAAAAATTCCAACAAAAACCTAACAGCAAGCCATGGTTCTCCCCAGAATGTGCTGCTTCTATCGCGCACAGAAATCACTTTTTCCATAGCTACCAACGTAATAGATGCACTGAGACTAAAGCTGCTTTCAGGACTGCCAGCAACCACTGTAAAAGAGTAATAAAAAATGCAAGAGAGCTATATTCCCAGTCTGTTAAATCCAAGATAGCTGATCAGCGGCTTGGTTCCCACCAGTTTTGGCAACTAACAAATAGGATCCTGAACAGAAGTGTGTGTTCTATCCCAACCATTATCAATGGACCAGAGGTCATCTCGTCAGCGTCAGACAAGGCCAAACTATTTGCAAAGAACTTTGCAGCTAATTCTACCCTATGCGACGAAGGCCATCAACTCCCCATATTTCCTCCTATAACACAGAACAAGCAAGGTAACATACAAATATCCGTGCATGAGGTCGCCAAGCTAATCAAGAACCTAGATTCCAGTAAAGCAACTGGCCCTGATGGCATCCCAATTATAGTGTTAAAAAAGCTTCAACCAGAACTTGCTCCCATACTTACGAAACTATTAAAGCGCTGCCTTAAGGAGAAGTGTTTTCCGACTCCCTGGAATATCTCATCAGTTTGTCCTGTATTTAAGAATTCAGGTGATAAGTCATCTCCCTCTCAGTACAGACCAATAAGTCTCCTGTGTGTTATGAGTAAGTTGCTGGAATCCATCTTAAATAGAGAAAAAAATCAACCACCTCAGCAGGAATAACCTTTTTAGTGACACACAATATGGTTTCCGCTCTGCAAGATCTACCGCAGATGTGCTGACGGTTATATCCCACAGGATTAGTGAATCTCTTGACAAAGGCTTCCTTTCTAGGGCAATTGCTCTTGACATATCAAAGGCCTTCGACAAGGTATGGCATATGAGTCTACTTCACAAGATTTCCAGCTACGGTATAACTGAAAATGTATTCTCAATCATTAAATCATTTCTCTTCGATAGGTCCATAAGAATAGTGGTAGATGGACAAAAATCGGAGGCCTGCAATATAAATGATGGAGTCCCTCAGGGGTCAATCCTGGGCCCAAGTCTCTTCCTGATCTACATCAATGACCTCCCTAAACACATACTTAAATAATTCGTTGACATCTATGCTGATGACACGATCATCTACGGAAACACATCAAAGGCTGTAAATGACAAAGTTCTCTCTGATTCTCTCTCCTCTGATCTCGAGCGCGTGGTTCACTGGAGGAAGATGTGGCTGGTTACCTTTAATGCATCCAAAACCAAACTCCTATCCTTACATCATCAACGCTCTGATCCCCATCTGGCATCAATTGTGATGGATGGCTCTCGTCTGGGTGAGGCCCAGTGTTTTGACAAGCTTCTGGGTTTGACCTTTACTCCTGATCTGAAATGGAACACGTACATCAAGTCTGTTGCCAAGGTCGCTGGAAAGATGGTGGGATCCTTCTACCACTCCAGAAGATATATCACTACTGATGCAATTCTCTATCTATATAAAAGCCAAGTACGTCCAAGGAAGAAATACTGTTGCCATATCTGGGCAGGAGCTGCCTAAAACAGCCTATCCTGCCTTGACAGAGTACAAAATAGACTTCGTGGCTTAGTGGGGGATGCACTTTTCTCAACCCTGCAACCCCTCTCCCACAGAAGAGATGTTGCGAGCCTATCCTTGTTTTATCGTTATTTCCACGGCAGGTGCTCGTCTGAACTCCAATCTCTGGTCCCTCCTCGCCAATCTTTCACGAAAAACACCCGTCTAGCTTAATCCACTGTGAAAAATTTCCCCCACCCTATATATGTGCCTATATCAAAACGCGGATTCCATGAACAAAGCTTCTTTCTTAGATCTGCACGCCTGTGGAACTCTGTTCCGTCTGCCTGCTTCCCACCGGACTACAACTTGGATGTCTTCAAGTCCAATGTTAACAAATTCCTAATGGACCACCCCCTTAAGTAAGACACTATATCAAATCTCCACACAAACGTAATGTACTTGCAATAACCCTTATCCATGAGGGCCTTGATAAGTGGTGATCACTGTGTAAAAAAAAATGCACTTGATAAAGTGAAGAGGTTACATCGAACGAAACATTGTAAAAATAGCAATCATGACAAGAAAAATAATCTTAATAATCCAAATGATGCGAAATATGTATGTGTTTTACTATTAACTCAACAGGGTGGAATGATAAAAGTGTCGCTTAGATCAAATGATAGGATTCGTTTCATGAAAACCGGTTTTCTTTTGTTGCAGACTATCTACTAGTTCGCTTATTGTATACAAATCCCAAGAGCGAGAGGGGCGTCCTATCATATCTGAAAGTTAAACAATGTTCAACGAGCGAGGTTATGGTCTTTGATGTTGTTTCAAGTGAGAGCCACATCCTACCATCTTACATCTTGAAAGTTGGCTTTAATTCAACACCAAAGTGTGCCTGGATGTACTGAAGAGTGTGCTGATCCCCTGCTGCAATCAGATGTCAGCTGGCGTGTAGCAGCAGGAGTCGGTGCAAGCCCAAAAGTCTAAAGAGAAACCGGGACTTTTCTTTAGCGCAACAACTTTATCGTCCTACCCTGTATTGTGAAACTGTTAGCTATGTTAGGGGCATTCTTTGAGAATTAAGTCAACCATGGCCCAACCAAATCCAGAGGGATCTATTACGACAGAATAACTACGATTATGATTGGAAAAGCTATAATTTCAAAATGTCTGGTTGGCGAAATAAAATATGTTGGATTGCGTTCAAGATGTAAAATTGACAAAAATGAGGTTTGAAATAGACAATTTATGTAATATTTAGTTTAAACACAATTTCCAGAAGACATAAATTTACATTCAGAATTACGCGTCAGAATAGGGTGTCATAAATAATAAGTCAATAGAGACACGTAGAGGTGAATTATTGAGATCTGTGACTTTGTCTCTAATCACGAAATAGATAAGCGGCCTTTAAGTAATATTGGTGCATACCTGAAAATGTTATAAAAATGAATCGCTTTGTCATTATTTAATAATATTTACAGATATATCTTATAAAAATAAATATACGACTGAAACAAAGACACCGAAGTCAGAGAATGGACTACTGCGACGTTTAATCAACCCAACAAACTGTTTACTTGAAGAGATAGCACTTGGATAAATCCACTACGATCGATAAATTACTCCACATTTTATACTGAATAATATTAAGTTCGTACAGTGTTTCGACATTAAATACTTACAAAACTGTTTAAGCGTTGCCTTAAGGAGAACTGCTTTCTAATAGCCTGGAAAACCTCATCAGTATTCCATGCATTGAAGAATTCAGGTGATAAGTCATCTCCCTCTCAGTACAGACCAATAAGCCTCTTGTGTGTCATGAGTAAGCTGCTCAAATGCATATTAAATAGAGAAGTAGTCAACCACCTCAGCAGAAATAACCTTCTTAGTGATATGCAATATGGTTTCCGTTCTGCTAGATCTACAGCAGATGTGCATACGGTTATATCTCATAGGATTAGTGACTCTCTCGACAAAGGCTTCCTTTCTAGCGCAATTGCTCGTGACATATCAAAGACCTTCGATAATGTATGGCATAAAGGCCTACTTCATGAGATTGCCAGCTACGGTATAACTGAAAATGTTTCTTAATTATTAAATCATTTCTCTCTGAATGGCTCATAAGAGTAATAGTTGATGGGCAGAAATCAGAGGCTCACAGCATTTATGCTGGAGTCCCTCAGGCGTTCATCCTGGGCCCAACTCTCTTCCTGATCCACATCAATGATCTCCCAAAACACATACTTAAATAATTCGTTGACATCTATGCTGATGACATGACCATCTACGGCAACACATCAAAGACCGTAAATGAAAAGTTCTCTCTGTCTCTATCCTCTGATCTTGAGCGCGTGGTACAGTGGGGGAACAGGTGGATGGTTACTTTTAATGCATCTAAAACCAAGCCCCTATCTTTATGTAATCAAGGCTTTGATCCCCATCTAGCATCAATTGTGATGGATGGCTCTCGTCTTGGGAAGACTTCATGTTTTGACAATCTTCTGGGTTCGACCTTTACTCCTGATCTGAAATGGAACACGTACATCAAGGTTGTTGCTAAGGTCCCTGGGAAAATGGTGGGATCCTTATACCGCCCCAGAAGATATCTCACTACTGATGCAATTCTATATCTATATAAAAGCCAAGTACGTCCAAGGATCGAGTACTGCTGTCACATCTGGGAAGGAGCTGCTAAAAACAGCCTATCCTGCCTTGACAGAGTACAAAATAGACTTCGTGGCTTAGTGGGGGATGCCATTTTCTCTACACTGCAACCTCTCTCCCACAGAAGAGACGTTGCGAGCCTATCCTTGTTTTATCGTTATTTCCACGGCAGGTACTCGTCTGAACTTCGATCTCTGGTCTCCCTCGCCAATCTTTCACGAAAAACACCCGTCTAGCCGAATACACTGTGAAAATTTTTTCCCACTCTTTATCTGTGCCGAAATCAAAACGTGGATTCCATGAACAAAGCTTCTTTCTTAGAACTGCACGCCTGTGGAACTCTGTTCCGTCTGCCTGCTTCCCACCGGACTACAACTTGGATGTCTTCAAGTCC
This sequence comes from Euprymna scolopes, assembly GCF_053919585.1. Lineage (NCBI taxonomy): Eukaryota > Metazoa > Mollusca > Cephalopoda > Sepiida > Sepiolidae > Euprymna > Euprymna scolopes. Next base: position 86,770,509 of record NC_136497.1, on the reverse strand, counting down.
AATGTTAACAAATTCCTAATGAACCGCCCCCTTAAGTAAA